>NC_133144.1:13019147-13319147 GCF_048418815.1 Hemitrygon akajei
AAGACTAACTGAAAGGAAAGATAGTAAGAGATTTGAAAGTAGGAGGGGGAGGAGGAAATCCGAAATGATAAGAGAAGACTGGAGGGGGAGGGATGAAGCTGAGAGCCGGAAAGGTGATTGGCAAAAGGGATACAGAGCTAGAGAAGGGAAAGGATCATGGGACAGGAGGCCTAGGGAGAAAGAAAGGGGGAGGGGAGCACCACAGGGAGATGGAGAACAGGCAGAGTGATGGGCAGAGAGAGAGAGAAAAAAAGGGGGGGAAATGCTAAATATATCAGGGATGGGGTAAGAAGGGGAGGAAGGGCATGAACGGAAGTTAGAGAAGTCAATGTTCATGCCATCAGGTTGGAGGCTACCCAGCTGGTATATAAGGTGTTGTTCCTCCAACCTGAGTGTGGCTTCATCTTGACAGTAGAGGAGGCCATGGATAGACATATCAGGATGGGAATGGGACATGGAATTAAAATGTGCTGATCTGCCTTTCATGTAATACTCATTGAATTGAACTATATACAACTCAGAACATTAGTCCCACCAAGTCCAGCCTTTCGATATCTGACTTTGTATATACAGTAGGCTTATCAACATTTTTTTGCCGCAAGCACTTCTCTGTCTGCTCTGGCACTTTGGTTTCCTTCTCCCTACTCCTCTAGTTTAACCCCCCCCCCCCACCCCGTGCAGCACTAGCAAACCTTCCCACAGGGCAAGTCTCACTCCATTTCAGGTGCAAACTGTCCCTTCTGTACAGGACCAGCCTTCCCTGTAAGACAGCCAAAAATCTGAAGCAGTCTCCCCTGAACCACCTCCTTAGCTACGTGTTTAACTGTATGATCTTCCTATTTCTGGCTTGTGGCACGGGTAGCAATCCTGAAATCACAACCCCGGAGGTCTTGTCTTTTAACTTAACACCTAACTCCCTGAGCTCGCTTTGCAGACCCTTGTCTCCCTTCCTACCCACGTCATTGGTACCGACATGGACCACGACCTCTGGCTGTTCACTCTCCCACTTTAGAATGCTATCTCCTTGATCTAAGATGTTCTTCACCCTGGCACCTGGGGGGAGTGGGACAACATACCATCCAGGAATTTCATTCTCGTCCACTGAACTTCCTGCCTGTTCTCCTAACCAATGAATCTCACCTTTTCTCCACCTTTACCCATCTGAGCAACAGAGCCAGGCACTGTGCCAGAGACCTGACCGCTGTGGCTTTCCTTTGCTTGGCCATCAGTATCCAAAGCAGTAGTATATCTGTTGAGAAGAGGAGCGGCCACAGGGATGCTATGCACTGACTGCCTACTCCTTCCCCCTTCCTGACCGCGCCCAGTTATTCCTATTCTGCACCTTTGGTGTAACTATCTCCTTGTATGTACTGTCGATCAACCCCTCAGCTTCCCAAATGATCCGGAATTCATCCCGTTCCAGCTACAATTTCCTTAAAACAGTCTGGAAGAAGCTGCAGCTGGATGCACTTCTTGCAGGTGCAGTCGTTGGGGATGGTGGAGGTCTCCCTTCCTTTCCACGTTCTGCAAGAGGAGCGTTCCAGTATCCCCACTGCTCCAACTGTGCAACAAGAAAGAAAAAAAATTCTTAACAGAAATGATCTACCTACAGCCTCTGCCTCTCCTTGCCAAAACCTCTATGAGTCGGATCAAAGCTCCCCACTCTTAACACTGGCCCATTCACACTATGGCTGCTCCGCTTTTCATTGTTCCTTGCCAAATGCCTAATTATGCACAATCCAATGTCCCCACAGGAACTGTAGCACACAGAATGTCCCAGCTGCCCCTGCTCACTCCTTTTGAATCTTCTCTCCCGCTATGCAATCCAACTTCTACTCGGGAACGGTGGTGTGCAGTACATTCTAACGTTCCCTGCTCACTCCTTTTGAACTTTCTCTCCTGCTATGCAATCCAACCTCTACTCGGGAACGGTGGCACACAGGATGTCCCAGCTGCCGCAGCTTGCATCGTTCAGCTCTCTCTTCCGCCGCATGTTCCAACGTCTCTTCGGAAGCTGTGACGCACAAAATTTCTGAATAATAAGATTATCAATTTTTTACTGTACCTAATACACTGAAAGCCCTTTAACAGTCCACACCTCCCTGCTTTTCTACACTTTGGGCCAGAGCTTGAGTGCAAGAATTGACTCTCCATGAGTGCATTGATATGCAAAGGAATGAGGCCGAGAGGAGGGCAGCAGTATTCATTTGAGATGGGTACAACTCATGAGAGAGATCAGTGTGCTCTGGTTGATTTGGAACTGACACAGAACTACGAGGTGAGGCTAAAGTATTGGGATCTGATGCGGAGGGTGTTTAAAGTCAAACTGCACAGAGCACAGGACAGGCATGTTCCAGTAAGAAGGAAGCACAAGTGTAAACCTCAGGCTCAACCAGCTCGGGTCCGTCGAGGGGAAGACGCCAAACTGAGAAATCACGTTTGTGTGGATGCTGTGTAATGTACCCCCAGTTACAAACCCACAATGCAAAATAACAGACAGTACACCATATGCATTCACATGAATGAACTTTATGAATCCTAATCTGAATATATGGTTATATGGTGAATATATGCACAGATGCCTTGTGCAGGAAGGCACAGAGTCGACTGTACTTCCTAAGAAGGTTGGCGTCATTCAATGTCTGTAGTGAGATGCTGAAGATGTTCTATAGGTCAGTTGTGGAGAGCGCCCTCTTCTTTGTGGTGGCGTGTTGGGGAGGAAGCATTAAGAAGAGGGACGCCTCACGTCTTAATAAGCTGGTAAGGAAGGCGGGCTCTGTCGTGGGCAAAGTACTGGAGAGTTTAACATTGGTAGCTGAGCGAAGGGCGCTGAGTAGGCTACGGTCAATTATGGATAACTCTGAACATCCTCTACATAGCACCATCCAGAGACAGAGAAGCAGTTTCAGCGACAGGTTACTATCGATACAATGCTCCTCAGACAGGATGAAGAGGTCAATACTCCCCAATGCCATTAGGCTTTACAATTCTACCGCCAGGACTTAAGAACTTTTTAAAAGCTATTATTAATGCTTTTTGAGATAGTGATTTAGATGCATATCATATTTTTTACTGAGTTAAGTATTGTATGTAATTAGTTTTGCTACAACAAGTGTATGGGACATTGGAAAAAAAGTTGAATTTCCCCATGGGGATGAATAAAGTATCTATCTATCTATCTATCTATCTAATGAAAATTTTAAAAGGGCCCATTTCAAGGAAAAGTCAAAAGTGCACGTTGGAGCCCATCCATTTTCCGTTCTTTCACCATCGATCTCCTCCTGTAGTCTTATTTTCTTACATATAGAATGCTTTAGAATTCTCTTTAACCCTACTTGCCAAGGACTTTTCATTAGCTCTCCTGCCCTCCCTAATTCCTTTCTTGATTTATTTTTTGGCTTCATTATAATCCTCAAAGTTTCAATTTGGATTTAGCTTCCTAAAGTTGACACCCGCTTCTTTTTCCTTCTGGACTAAATTTACCACCTCAATTTACCACAAGGCACAATCCCTTGTGCAATCTGCACAAGGCAGGGTCAAGGTCAAGGTCTCTGAGCTTCTTGTTGAGCCTGGGTGGAACTCTGGTGTTGAATGTTGAACTGTAGTCCAAGAACAGCATTCTCACATAAGCATCCTTCTCCAGATGTGTAAGGATGGTATCTAGAGCAGTGGCTATTGCATTGTCTGACAATCGGTTGTGTTGGTAGGCAAATTGAAGGGGTCCAGTTTGGGTGGTAGCAAGCTGTAGATGTAATCCTTGACCAACCTCTCAAAGCATTTGCTTATTACTGAGGTGAGTGTGACAGGACACCAGTCGTTCAGGCATGTTACCCTGGTCTTTTTTGGTACAGGGACAATGGTGGATCATTTGAAGCAGGAGGGCACTCTGCACTGGGAGAGGGGGAGATTAAAAATGTCTGTAAACACACCTGCCAGTTGGAGTGGAGGCCTGCAACTAGAGGTGTGCCACAGGAGTTGGTGTTGGGACACTTGTTATTTGTTATATGTATAAATAAATTGGATGCAAATGCACAGGGCTTGATCAGTAAGTTTGCAGTTAACTCAAAATGAGCAGATGTTGTTGCTAGTGAAGAAGGTTATTATAGATTACAGGTTTTGGTCAGTTAGGGAATTGGGCTCACAGTGGTTGCTGTGCCCTGCAGAAGCTGCACCGCCCCCCACTCCTTCCAAGCCACTGCCCCCCAACTCCCCAACCCCCCACTATGTTTCTCTACACCTGCCCACCGTAGCATCCTGGCCTGACGGCACAGGTAGTCAGTTCACCAGCAGGAGTGGCAGTGGGCTGGTGGACCACATCATGGGGAGTGCTCTGACTGGGCCGGGGGCTTGGGGCCAGCCAGGGCAGGTATCACCGAACAGGAGCCACCAATGGTGGCCCTTCTGATGCAGCCACAAGCCCAAGCAAACCAAGCCTGCCAGTTTGAAATGAGACAGTTTCTGCAGTGTGTCCAGAACCAGCACTCTGCAAAGCTTTTCACAAAGTGCAGAAGCAGTG
The DNA here is from genome assembly GCF_048418815.1 of Hemitrygon akajei. Classification (NCBI taxonomy): domain Eukaryota; kingdom Metazoa; phylum Chordata; class Chondrichthyes; order Myliobatiformes; family Dasyatidae; genus Hemitrygon; species Hemitrygon akajei. Next base: position 13,023,664 of record NC_133144.1, read on the forward strand.
TGGCTCTACACACAATGAATACGGAAGTGGAAACTCCCTGTTGAAAACCTAGAGCAGGTAGAGAGAAGGGATTATTCTGATTCCTGTTATACCCCATTTGATTTTAGTGATGAGGTCACCGAGACTGTATTGATTTCTTAGATGTGAATTAAGGTACGATAAAAAGAAAAGTGGGTGGAGGAGTAGCAACTGCATTTTTCTTGAGGTTAAGTGTTGAGATGATGCGCTTTGGGAAGTCATCTCAGCGTTGGACACACGATTCATGGTAAGACACCAGGGAGTGTAATGGAACAGAGGGACTGTTGTGTACAAGTGCATAATTCACTGAAATCAGTGTCACAGGTGGACAGGGTGGTGACAAGAGCATTTAGCATGCTGTCCTTCGGTCAGGGTACAGAGCATATTGTGTTCCACTTGTGTAGGTCATTGCTGAGGCTTCCCCGGAGTACCATGCACAGCTTTGGTCACCTATGATATGGTTAAACTGGAAAGAGGGCAGAGAAGATGAACAGGAACGTTGCCAGGACTAGCGGGCCTGAGGTAATGGGAAGGCTGGTCTTTATTCCTTGGAACGCTGGACAGTGAAGGGTGACCTTGTTCAAAATGATGGGGGCACAGATAAGAGGGATGGTAACTCAGGGTGGGGGAGTCCGAAGCTCGGGTGCGTAGATTTAAGGTAAGATTAAAAAGATTTAAAAGGGGCCTGAGAGATACCTTTTTCATACAGAGGGTGGAGAGTATGGGGAATGAGCTGCCAGAGGAAGTGGTTGTTGCTGTTCCTCTCCGCGCCTTACGGCTCTTCGGGCGGTAACCTTGCTGGTTCTTCAGCATTTGCCTGTTTTTTACGAGGCCGCGTTGGTAGCTCGGCGCTCAACCCAGCACAGATGGACAGCGTGCAAGGAGCCGGCCGGATTCAAACCCAGGACCGCTCACCTTGAAGTCCAGTGCAGACCGCACTGCACCACCAGCTGGCTAGCGGAAGTGATTGAGGCGAGTATAGTATCGTTTACGAAACACCTAGACAGGTACATGGAGGAGCAGAGCTTAGTGGGATCTGGGCTGAAAGCGGGAAACTGGGACTAGCTCAGTAGGCACACAGCTGGCAAAGACTTGTTGGGCTGAATGGCCTGAATCTGCTGTAGTGTGAGTGTGAGATCAGGGTAATGAAATACATTCTGGGTTGCTGCAGGACCACTGCGAGAAAGAAGGGCTGTTGAATTTTTTAAAGATGGATAGACAGAGAGAGCAGACTAGTTTAGGGTTGATGTGGGACGAGGGGCGAGTGGTAGTTGAAGATTTTTCAGGGAATTTGGGAGAGGCAGAGTTCACCGGCGACAAAGCAGTGCAATGGGATTGGTTTGTGATCTGATTGCAAGGCTTCGGAGAGAGACTGGGGAGGTGCAACTAGTTTGGTGTCGTGTTGGTACTGGACTTGTGAAAAGTGTTTGGGGAGAACGGAGCACCCAGATCAGTTTGTTTTTCTCATTTACTGATTTATGGTCCGGGGTCTCACCGGCATGCTCAGTGTTTGTTGCCCACTGCCAGCTACCTCTGAGAAGGTGGTGGTGAGCTGCCTTCGAGGGGCTGCTGGAGTCCTGTGAAATCTACTCCCAGTGCAAATTGGCAGGGAGTTCTGGACTTCAGGCTCCACAATGATGAAGTACCAGCCAAGTGGAGAGAAACCCGAGCTAGAGGTCCCCATGGATCTTCTGCCCAGTCCGTCCGGGTGGTGGCGATCTGAGAGTCGGAAAGAGCTGTCACGAGTGTGAATCCTCCAGCCTCTCGCTCTCGGCTGCTCACACGCTGCCATCACAGATGTTGGAGGCGTTGCTGATACCCCCATCAGAATCACCTGGGCCAGAGCAGGGATCAGCTTCGGACCCAGGACAGCTTCTAGTGTGTGATGTGACGTTGGCATTGCTAGAGACAGGTGAGTGAGCAGAGGCTGATATAATGGGATTAATTTAAGGTTGAGAGATTTGTTGGAAGAGAGAGAGAGTTGTGGGTTAGATGGCAGAAGTTATCGGACTTTGGGGAGAGGGTGGGGCACTGGTTGCCTGAATCCATCTGCACCTTTCCTATCCAATACCAGTCCAAATGTCTTTGAAACGTTGCAGTCGCACATATCCCTACCTCCTCCTCTGTTCCTTTCTCTCTCACCACTCACCTACCCCTCCCCATTGCCCAATTCTTTGCCCTCTCCCATCTGGATCCACTTGGCCTATACCTGCATACTCAACCGTCTCGGTCCCCCATCAGCTCCCCTGTCCCCACCATTCTTCCCTTACTTGCTTCCTCTCTTCACTTTCGTTGCTTGTCAGATTCCATCATCTGCACCCTCTCATTGTCCGCACTATTGCCTCCCAGCCCTTCACCATCTCCAGCCCTCCTTCCCCACCTGGGTCCCCTCGTTTCCTGGATCCACCCATCACCTGCTGCCCACCTCTCTTATTCCAGCTGTCTCCCTCTGCTCTCTCAGCCTTGAGGTAGAGTCCCTCTGCCTGACCCTCAGCTGCTTGTTTTCTTTGGGCCCTGGGGTCAGTTTGGAGTTAATGCTAGGGGAGTGTATTCCCTTACGAGGACTGTGTAGAAAGGTGGGTCACTCGTTATGGACCCAAGCTGCCAAAATATCACCCCCAAGCTGGATAAGCACAAAGAGTAACTAGAGATTGGGATTTCTTTATGCCTTTAAATAATTCCATTAGCTTTGTTTTTTCTGGAGTGAGCGGGCATGACTGAGCTTCACAGTTACGAAGGGTATAGATAGGACAGGCTGCAGGAAACGTTCCCCACCTCAGAGGTAAATACAACTAGAGGGCACAGATTTAGGGTAAGAGGCCGGCATGATTTGGAGGTATTCTAAAGGGGATCTTCTTCACCCAGAGAGGGGTGAGATACTGGAAGCAGAACTTTTGAGAGCAGTTAGGAAGTGCCCAGAATCACCCTGGCAGATCTGCAAGCATTGGGAGAGGGGCCGGGCAGCATCTATGGAGGGAAATAAACAGTCAGCCACCTGGACTGGAACAGAAGGGGCAGGAGCCAGAATAAGAAGCTGGGGGAGGGGGGAAGGAGTACAAATTGGCAGATGATAGGTGAACCCAAGTGAGGATTGAGGTGGGTGTGTGGGGGAGGATCTGGGTGAAGAAGGGCTGAAGAAGAAATCTAATAGAAGAAGAGAGAGTACTATGTGCGAAAGGGACGGAGGAAGGACACCAGAGGGGCATGAAGGGCAGGTAAGAGAAGAGAAAGAGTAGCCAGAATAAGGAATGGAAAAAGAGAAAAGGGGTAAGGGGTGGTAATTATTGGAAGTTAGATAAATCGATGTTCATTCTATCAAGTTGTAAATACCCAGACGGAATAAGAGGTTTTACTCATCCAGTCTGGGTTGGCCTCATCATGGCAGTAGAGGAGGCCATGGACAGACATGTTAGTGTGGGAATGGAAAGACAAATTGAAATTAGCAGTCTGCAGGAAATCCCGGCTGCAGCGCCAACAGAGCAAGGGTGCTTGACGGAGCTCCCAGTATCAGTTGTAGTAACTTGGCCTACCACACGGGGGCACCTCACCCCTACATGTTGCAGTAAACTTGAAGGCACAAGACATTAAACCCGTCAAGTTCCCTCTGAAGGGGAAAACTCCTTAGAAAAGAATGAATATTGAAGCTCTTACACGTTGTCTTCTCTGGTTTAGCTTGGATGTTAAAAGTAAAGGAATCAAAGTATTGTGGGCAGAGAGGTAACTAATCAGCCTTATTGACTGGTAAGTTCAGCAGCCAATTTCTTAACTCATATATCAAAAATGTATGTTGAATCAACTTTATGAGCAGATTTAGCTGTTAATATGCCAAGTGTATAAAATCATATGAGGACAGAAGACTGGGATCTGGAGCAACAATCCCATGGAGGCAATCAGTGCTTCAGGCAGCATCTGCAGGGGGCAAAGAATGCATCAGTCAGGCAGTTTCTAGTGCAGCAAGGGAATGTACTCAGGACCCAGGTGTCATGGAATGACCACTGAAAACCAACGACACGTCACCCTCACTGCCCTGTGGAGACACCTGATTGTTATCTCAGACAGGATGTGCTGGCATTGGAGAGGGTCCAGAGGTTCACAAGGATGATTCCAGGAATGAAGGGGTTAACATATGAGGCAGCTTTGGGCCTGAACTCACTGGAATTCAGAAGAATGCAGAGGGATCTCATTGAAACCTACTGAATGTTGAAAGGGCCAGATAGGGTGGATGCGGAGAGGATGTTTCTTATGCTGGGGGTATCCAGCACTAGAGGGCACAGTCTCAAAACTGAGGGGCGATCTGTTAGAGCAGAGATAAGGAGGAATTTGTTTAGCCAGGGAGTAGTGAATCAGTGGATGCTGTGACACAGAGTGCGGTGCAGGCCAAATCTGTGGGTATATTGAAGGATGTGGCAAGACAGCTGGTGCAGGGGGTTGAGTGGGATGCAGGATCAGGCATGATGGAATGGTGGAACAGACTTGATGGGCTGAATGGCCTAATTCTGCTCCTATGTCTTATAGTCTTTCTATGCCGTATCTCTGGACCTCACGCTTCACTGCCAGCCATGGACTCCTCCAACACTTCGTCTCATCTGAATCCTCGTTTCAGCCTCCGGTTTTTCTGTGTCCACTTCCAACTCCAGCTCCAACCTCCGCCTTGACCTTTGTATCTGCCACTGGGGCCTACTTTTCCCCTTCTTCCACCACCCCCACACACTCTCAGTCTCTCAAGCTTCCTTCTGAATCTTGCCCCTTCATTTTCTTGAGTCCCCATCTTCCTTCCACTCCACTTTCCATGAACTCCCCATCACTCCTCTCTCCTCTGAACCCTCCAGACCTCGACCCTTCCCTGAACCCTCCAGACCTCGACCCTTCTCTGAACCCTCCAGACCTCGATCCTTCCCTGAAACCTCCAGACCTCGACCCTACCCTGAACCCGCCAGACCTCGACCCTACCCTGAACCCTCCAGACCTCGACCCTACCCTGAACCCTCCAGAGCTCGACCCTTCCCTGAACCCTCCAGACCTCGACCCTTCCCTGAACCCTCCAGATCTCGACCCTTCTCTGAACCCTCCAGACCTCGATCCTTCCCTGAAACCTCCAGACCTCGACCCTTCCCTGAACCCTCCAGACCTCGACCCTTCCCTGAACCCTCCAGACCTCGACCCTACCCTGAACCCGCCAGACCTCGACCCTTCCCTGAACCCTCCAGACCTCGACCCTTCCCTGAACCCTCCAGACCTCGACCCTACCCTGAACCCGCCAGACCTCGACCCTTCCCTGAACCCTCCAGACCTCGACCCTTCCCTGAAACCTCCAGACCTCGACCCTTCCCTGAACCCTCCAGACCTCGACCCTTCCCTGAACCCTCCAGACCTCGACCTTTCCCTGAACCCTCCAGACCTCGACCCTACCCTGAACCCTCCAGACCTCGACCCTTCCCTGAACCCTCCAGACCTCGACCCTTCCCTGAACCCTCCAGACCTCGACCCTTCTCTGAACCCTCCAGACCTCGACCCTTCACTGTACCCTCCAGACCTCGACCCTTCCCTGAACCCGCCAGACCTCGACCCTTCCCTGAACCCGCCAGACCTCGACCCTTCCCTGAACCCTCCAGACCTCGACCCTTCCCTGAACCCTCCAGACCTCGACCTTTCCCTGAAACCTCCAGACCTCGACCCTTCCCTGAACCCTCCAGACCTCGACCCTTCCCTGAACCCTCCAGACCTCGACCTTTCCCTGAACCCTCCAGACCTCGACCCTTCCCTGAACCCTCCAATTCTCTACCCTTCTCTGAACCCTCCAGACCTCGACCCTTCCCTGAACACTCCAGACCTCGACCCTTCCCTGAACCCTCCAATTCTCTACCCTTCTCTGAACCCTCCAGACCTCGACCCTTCCCTGAACCCTCCAGACCTCGACCCTTCCCTGAACCCTCCAATTCTCTACCCTTCTCTGAACCCTCCAGACCTCGACCCTTCCCTGAACCCTCCAATTCTCTACCCTTCTCTGAACCCTCCAGACCTCGACCCTTCTTTGAACCCTCCAGACCTCGACCTTTCCCTGAACCCTCCAGACCTCGACCCTTCCCTGAACCCTCCAGACCACGACCCTTCCCTGAACCCTCCAGACCTCGACCTTTCCCTGAACCCTCCAGACCTCGACCCTTCCCTGAATGTTCTGTCCTAGTAGGGCCTTATTTTGACCTGATGCCCACACCTCACTGAGCCTCATGCCTGCCATGATGCGAGCTCTTCTGTCACCTCTGTCTCCGAGACTATTTCTTTGTCACGGATTCCCCAACCCTCACCAATAACCCCTTCTCCCATCTTCAACCCACCTCCTCTTCTTGGACGACCAACTTTGGCCTTCTGCCCCCTCTTGACTTCACCACACCTCTCTGAACACAGTGCCCTCCATTATCTCTGCAGCAATCTCCACCACACCAAGAGTGCTTCTGTTGTAGTCTGGTGGACTTTTCTAAGGCCAGACATCCACTTTCAGCTGCCTCCTCTCCCTTGCATAAGATCCCACCAGGCCATTATCTCCTCCACCACCACCTACCTCATCAACTCTAGCGATCTCCCTTCCACTGCCTCCAACCTCATGGTTCCTGTACCTTGCACTGTTTATTTCTACCTTCTCCTCAGGATCCACAAACCTGATTGTCCATGTGGACCCATTATTTCTGCCTGCTCCTGCCCCCCTGAGCTTGTGTCTGCATATCTCAACTCCGTTTTGTCTCCCTTCCTACCTACATCCATGACGCTTCATGCACTCTCCCTCACATCAATCACCTTCAGTCCCATGGCCTGGACATCCATTCCAATGCCCTATCCCCACCAGTCCTGATACTTGGCCTGAGATGTAGACCACTTATTTCTCTCCGTAGATGCTGCCTGACTGGCTGAGTTCATCCAGCATTTTGTGTTTGTGCATCGACCAGGTCTTTGGCCAAGTAGGCTTTAGTCACAAACAAGAGAAAATCAGCAGACTCTGGCAATCCGAACAAAACACACAAAATGCTGGAGGAACTCAGCAGGCCAGGCAGCATCTATGGAAAAGAGTACAGTCGACGTTTCGTGTCCTGCCGAAGGGTTTCGGTCCTGTACGTCGACTGTACTCTTTTCCATAGATGCTGCCTGGTCTGCTGAGTCCCTCCAGCATTTTGTGTGTGTTGCTGGGACTTCCAGCATCTGGATTTTGATTCTTAAAGTATTCTCAGTCCTACTTATTTTGCTATTTTTCCCTAAAGAGAACTCTGTGCTATGAGTTCTGGAGGATGAAGTTGCGGGGTGTTGGGTCTTGGACATTCCCTGCAAGCACCTGCTGTTCCTATGGTTACCGGAGACAGAAAGGGCATTGAACTGAAGGGCATCCCTGCCAATTGCCTACTTAGCCACGACCCCAACAGCGGTTGAAAACTACCTGCCCTCCTGACAGTACAACTGTCTCATACAACTCATACATGGTTAACACAGAGTCTGCCCTCCAATCAAATTATTTTCATCTCTGTACAACACTTGGGCAAGAGCACTGGATCTTGTAGCTTATGCCCATAAACTAGTTCCTGAGTTCCTGCCTCCTTTCACTGTCATAGGGAACAGAAAACAGGCCCCTCAACCCAACTTATCCATGCCAAACAAGTAGGCTAACTGAGCTGGACCCACTTGCCTGCATTTGACCTGTGTCCCTGAACCTTCAACTTGCAGAAACCACGGACAGGTAACGTTCAACACACACAAAATGCTGGTGGAGCACAGCAGGCCAGGCAGCATCTATAGGGAGAAGCACTGTCGACGTTTCAGGCCGAGACCCTTCGTCAGGACTAACTGAAAGGAAAGATACTAAGAGATTTGAAAGTAGAGGGGGGAGGTGGAAATGCAAAATGATAGGAGAAGACCGGAGGGGGTGGGTTGAAGCTAAGAGCTGGAAAGGTGATTGGCGAAAGTGATACAGAGCTGGAGAAGGGAAAGGATCATGGGATGGGAGGCCTAGGGAGAAAGAAAGGGGGAGGGGAGCACCAGAGGGAGATGGAGAACAGGCAGGGTGATGGGCAGAGAGAGAGAAAAAAAAACTAAATAAGTCAGGGATGGGGTAAGAAGGGGAGGAGGGGCATTAACGGAAGTTAGAGAAGTCAATGTTCATGCCATCAGGTTGGAGGCTACCCAGCCGGTATATAAGGTGTTGTTCCTCCAACCTGAGTGTGGCTTCATCTTGACAGTAGAGGAGGCCATGGATAGACATATCAGAATGGGAATGGGACGTGGAATTAAAATGTGTGGCCACTAGGAGATCCTGCTTTCTCTGGTAGACAGAGCATAGGTATTCAGTGAAATGGTCTCCCAGTCTGTGTCGGGTCTCACCAATATATAAAAGGCCACGCCAGGAGCACTGAACACAGTATACCACACCGGCCGACTCACAGGTGAAGTGTCGCCTCACCTGGAAGGACTGTCTGGGGCCCTGAATGGTGGTGAGGGAGGAAGTGTAAGGGCGGGTGTAGCACTTGTTCCGCTTACAAGGATAAGTGCCAGGAGGGAGATCGGTGGGAGGGGATGGGGGGGATGAATGGACAAGGGAGTCGCATAGGGAGCGATTGCTACGGAAAGCAGAAAAAGTGGGGGAGGGAAAGATGTGCTTGGTAGTGGGATCCCGTTGGAGGTGGTGGAAGTTACGGAGAATTATACGATGGACCCGGAGGCTGGTGGGGTGGAAGGTGAGGATAAGGGGAACCCTATCCCGAGTGGGGTGGGGGGTGGATGGGGTGAGAGCAGATGTGTGGGAAATGGGAGAGATGCATTTGAGAGCAGAGTTGATGGTGGATGAAGGGAAGCCCCTTTGTTTAAAAAAGGAAGACATCTCCTTCATCCTGGAATGAAAAGCTTCATCCTGAGAGCAGATGCGGCGGAGACGGAGGAATTGTGAGAAGGGAATAGCATTTTTGCAAGAGACAGGGTGGGAAGAGGAATAGTCCAGGTAGCTGTGAGAGTCTGTAGGCTTATAGTAGATATCAGTAGATAAGCCGTCTCCAGAGATGGAGACAGAAAGACAGATGGAGACAGGTAATGTTAGCTGTAACCTGAATGAACGCAGGGAACATAACATGTCTCCTGAGGATGTGTTTGTGCCGGAGAGAGTGCAGAGAACGTCGCCTGGAGTGCAGGACGGTGGACAGGCTGGGCTTGTTATCCCCAGATGCGAAAGCAGCTGACCAGGGTGTAGAACTACACTGGGTTAGGACAGGGTGTAGAACTACACTGGTTTAGGACAGGATGTAGAACTACACTGGGAAAGGACAGGGTGTAGAACTACACTGGGATAGGACAGGGTGTAGAACTACACTGGGTTAGGACAGGATGTAGAACTACACTGGGAAAGGACAGGGTGTAGAACTACACTGGGATAGGACAGGATGTAGAACTACACTGGGATAGGACAGGGTGTAGAACTACACTGGGATAGGACAGGATGTAGAACTACACGGGGATAGGACAGGATGTAGAACTACACTGGGAAAGGACAGGGTGTAGAACTACACTGGGATAGGACAGGATGTAGAACTACACGGGGATAGGACAGGGTGTAGAACTACACTGGGATAGGGCAGGGTGTAGAACTACATTGGGATAGGACAGGGTGTAGAACTACACTGGGTTAGGGCAGGATGTAGAACTACACTGGGATAGGACAGGGTGTAGAACTACACTGGGAAAGGACAGGGTGTAGAACTACACGGGGATAGGACAGGGTGTAGAACTACACTGGGAAAGGACAGGGTGTAGAACTACACGGGGATAGGACAGGGTGTAGAACTACACTGGGATAGTACAGGGTGTAGAACTACACGGGGATAGGACAGGGTGTAGAACTACACTGGGAAAGGACAGGGTGTAGAACTACACTGGGTTAGGACAGGGTGTAGAACTACACTGGGAAAGGACAGGGTGTAGAACTACACGGGGATAGGACAGGGTGTAGAACTACACTGGTTTAGGACAGGATGTAGAACTACACTGGGAAAGGACAGGGTGTAGAACTACACTGGGATAGGACAGGGTGTAGAACTACACTGGGTTAGGACAGGGTGTAGAACTACACTGGGATAGGGCAGGGTGTAGAACTACACTGGGATAGGACAGGATGTAGAACTACACTGGGATAGGGCAGGGTGTAGAACTACACTGGGATAGGACAGGGTGTAGAACTACACTGGGATAGGGCAGGTTGTAGAACTACACGGGGATAGGACAGGGTGTAGAACTACACGGGGATAGGACAGGGTGTAGAACTACACTGGGATAGGACAGGATGTAGAACTACACGGGGATAGGACAGGGTGTAGAACTACACGGGGATAGGACAGGGTGTAGAACTACACTGGGAAAGGACAGGGTGTAGAACTACACTGGGATAGGACAGGGTGTAGAACTACACTGGGAAAGGACAGGGTGTAGAACTACAGTGGGATAGGACAGGGTGTAGAACTACACGGGGATAGGACAGGATGTAGAACTACACTGGGAAAGGACAGGGTGTAGAACTACACTGGGATAGGACAGGGTGTAGAACTACACTGGGATAGGACAGGGTGTAGAACTACACTGGGTTAGGACAGGGTGTAGAACTACACTGGGATAGGGCAGGGTGTAGAACTACACTGGGATAGGACAGGGTGTAGAACTACACTGGGAAAGGACAGGGTGTAGAACTACACGGGGATAGGACAGGGTGTAGAACTACACTGGGAAAGGACAGGGTGTAGAACTACACGGGGATAGGACAGGGTGTAGAACTACACTGGGATAGTACAGGGTGTAGAACTACACGGGGATAGGACAGGGTGTAGAACTACACTGGGAAAGGACAGTGTGTAGAACTACACTGGGTTAGGACAGGGTGTAGAACTACACTGGGATAGGACAGGGTGTAGAACTACACTGGGATAGGGCAGGTTGTAGAACTACACGGGGATAGGACAGGGTGTAGAACTACACTGGGATAGGACAGGATGTAGAACTACACGGGGATAGGACAGGGTGTAGAACTACACGGGGATAGGACAGGGTGTAGAACTACACTGGGAAAGGACAGGGTGTAGAACTACACTGGGATAGGACAGGGTGTAGAACTACACTGGGAAAGGACAGGGTGTAGAACTACAGTGGGATAGGACAGGGTGTAGAACTACACGGGGATAGGACAGGATGTAGAACTACACTGGGAAAGGACAGGGTGTAGAACTACACTGGGATAGGACAGGGTGTAGAACTACACTGGGATAGGACAGGGTGTAGAACTACACTGGGTTAGGACAGGGTGTAGAACTACACTGGGCTAGGGCAGGGTGTAGAACTACACTGGGATAGGACAGGGTGTAGAACTACACTGGGAAAGGACAGGGTGTAGAACTACACGGGGATAGGACAGGGTGTAGAACTACACTGGGAAAGGACAGGGTGTAGAACTACACGGGGATAGGACAGGGTGTAGAACTACACTGGGATAGTACAGGGTGTAGAACTACACGGGGATAGGACAGGGTGTAGAACTACACTGGGAAAGGACAGGGTGTAGAACTACACTGGGATAGGGCAGGGTGTAGAACTACACTGGGATAGGACAGGGTGTAGAACTACACTGGGATAGGGCAGGTTGTAGAACTACACGGGGATAGGACAGGGTGTAGAACTACACGGGGATAGGACAGGGTGTAGAACTACACTGGGATAGGACAGGATGTAGAACTACACGGGGATAGGACAGGGTGTAGAACTACACGGGGATAGGACAGGGTGTAGAACTACACTGGGAAAGGACAGGGTGTAGAACTACACTGGGATAGGACAGGGTGTAGAACAACAGTGGGATAGGACAGGGTGTAGAACTACACGGGGATAGGACAGGATGTAGAACTACACTGGGAAAGGACAGGGTGTAGAACTACACTGGGATAGGACAGGGTGTAGAACTACACTGGGTTAGGACAGGGTGTAGAACTACACTGGGATAGGGCAGGGTGTAGAACTACACTGGGATAGGACAGGGTGTAGAACTACACTGGGATAGGACAGGATGTAGAACTACACTGGGATAGGACAGGGTGTAGAACTACACTGGGATAGGACAGGATGTAGAACTACACTGGGATAGGGCAGGGTGTAGAACTACACGGGGATAGGACAGGGTGTAGAACTACACGGGGATAGGACAGGATGTAGAACTACACGGGGATAGGACAGGGTGTAGTACTACACTGGGATAGGGCAGGGTGTAGAACTACATTGGGATAGGACAGGGTGTAGAACTACACTGGGTTAGGGCAGGATGTAGAACTACACTGGGATAGGACAGTGTGTAGAACTACACTGGGAAAGGACAGGGTGTAGAACTACACGGGGATAGGACAGGGTGTAGAACTACACTGGGAAAGGACAGGGTGTAGAACTACACTGGGATAGGACAGGGTGTAGAACTACACTGGGATAGGGCAGGGTGTAGAACTACACTGGGATAGGACAGGATGTAGAACTACACTGGGATAGGGCAGGGTGCAGAACTACACGGGGATAGGACAGGGTGTAGAACTACACTGGGATAGGACAGGATGTAGAACTACACTGGGATAGGACAGGGTGTAGAACTACACTGGGTTAGGACAGGGTGTAGAACTACACTGGGATAGGGCAGGGTGTAGAACTACACTGGGATAGGACAGGATGTAGAACTACACTGGGTTAGGACAGGGTGTAGAACTACACGGGAATAGGACAGGGTGTAGAACTACACTGGGAAAGGACAGGGTGTAGAACTACACTGGGATAGGGCAGAGTGTAGAACTACACGGGAATAGGACAGGGTGTAGAACTACACTGGGAAAGGACAGGGTGTAGAACTACACTGGGATAGGGCAGAGTGTAGAACTACACTGGGATAGGACAGGCTGTAGAACTACACTGGGATAGGACAGGGTGTAGAACTACAGTGGGATAGGGCAGAGTGTAGAACACACAGATCCTATGTGGGTAAATGGGATTGGTGTAGATTGCCAGAAAGGTCAGTATGAACGTAGTTGTTCGGCGGGCCTGTGCCTGAATTTTCCCCGTCTGACTGTTTGACACTGGGATGGTAGGAACTATGAAAGGAATGGGAGAGTAGGAAGTCAGGTACAGGAAGCAAAATACAAAACTGGAAAAGAAGAATGGATAAAGAGGAAGAGAGCAGAAGAAGGTGTTACTAACGACACATGAATGATCTGAACGCCGTTTGAATTATACCATTCGAGTGGAGATGCAGCAACAGGACTACTGATGCTAATAGGGCAGTTTCATTTCAAATAGCAGTGGTCGTGGACTGTGATGCACTTCTGTGTACTGTTGAAACTCAGGCAGGTTCACAGTGAGTTACTGTTATCCTCGTAGAGAGTATATTTATTCATAGCTCTTTAGGCAATTCTCTTCCCGACCCTCAGCACAACAGGACCTGCATGGTTTGCCATTAGTTCAGCAGCCAATTCAGAATATTTCTACCGAATCAGGGGTTGTCGCTGATGGTCTGGCATAACATTGTGACCAATTCCGATTTACAATTCACAGCCAAGGAGATCCACCAGGAGCAAATTCACTGAGAATGCAGGAGGATCGGGAGATAGGAGAGACTGAAGAGAGAGTGGGGATATGAAGTTGGGGGAAGTTTTGGAGAGATGGGAGGACGAGGGTGGACGAGGCCGGGCAGGTCAGAATCACTCCCTGACTCCTCATCGCCACCTGAAATTTTACTAATAGCTGTGGTTTCACTGGCTAATTTATAAATGGCACTTCGTCTGGTCAGGGAGAGTGAGGAGGTGATAGGAGTTACCGACAGCTGGTCACTCCAGGGCCACGGGGGACAGAGAAATGGGTTACAGTCAGGAGAGGGAAGGGGAAGAGTCAGGTACTAGAGAGTACCCTTGTGGCTGTACCCCTTGACAATAAGTACTCCTGTTTGAGCACTGTTGGGGAGGACAGCCTACCTGGGGGAAGCAACAATGGCCGTGCCTCTGGCACAGAGTCTGGCCCTGTGGATCAGAAGGGTAGGGAAAGGAAGAGAAAGGCAGTAGTGATAGGGGACTCTATAGTCAGGGGGTCAGACAGGCGATTCTGTGGACGCAGGAAAGAAACTCGGATGGTAGTTTGCCTCCCAGGTGCCAGGGTCCGGGATGTTTCAGATCGCGTCCACGATATCCTGCGGTGGGAGGGAGAACAGCCAGAGGTCGTGGTATATATTGGTACCAATGATACAGGCAGGAAAAGGGAAGAGGTCCTGAATGAAGACTACAGGGAGTTAGGAAGGAAGTTGAAAAGCAGGACCTCAAAGGTAGTAATCTCGGGATTACTGCCTGTGCCACGCAACAGTGAGAATAGGAATAGAGTGAGGTGGAGGATAAATGTGTGGCTGAGGGATTGGAGCAGGGGGCAGGGATTCAGATTTCTGGATCATTGGGACCTCTTTTGGAGCGGGTGTGACCTGTACAAAAAAGACTGGTTGCACTTGAATCCCAGGGGGACCAATATCCTGGCGGGCAGGTTTGATCGAGCTGTTGCGGAGGGTTTAAACTAGCTTGGCAGGGGGATGGGAATCAGAATGTGAGTGCAGGGATTAAGGTAGAAGGACAAGGGCATGATGCTAAGAGTTCTGAGTTGATGAGGAAGGACAGGCAGGTGACAGAACATAATTGTAGCCAGTTAAAGGGGTTGAAATGTGTCTATTTCAATGTTAGGAGTATTAGGAACAAGGAGCTTAGAGCATGGATTAGTACGTGGAACTACGATGTTGTGACCATTACTGAGAGGTTGGAGGAAGGGCAGGATTGGATGATGCAGGTCCCGGGGTTCAGGTGTTTTTAAAGGAATAGGATGGGAGGTAGAAATGGGGGGGAGTGGCATTGCTGGTCAGGGATAGTATCGCGGCTATAGAAAGGGAGGACGCTGCAGAAGGAGTGTCCACGGAGTCAGTCTGGGTGGAAGTCAGAAATAGGAAGGGATCAATCACTGTGCTGGGAGTAGTCTATAGGCCCCCAAATAGCCCTCGGGACACCCAGGAGCAGATAAGTAGGCAGATTTTAGAATGGTGCACAAAATAAAGGGTGATTTCAACTTCCCTCATATTGACTGGCACCTCCTGAGTGCAAGGGGGATAGATGGGGTTGAATTTGTCAGGTGTGTTTAAGAAGGATTCCTGACACAGTATGTGGACCGGCCGATGAGAGGAGAGGCCATACTGGATCTAGTTCTGGGTAATGAACCTGGTCAGGTGACAGACCTCTTGGTGGGGGAGCATTTTGGTGAGAGTGACCACAACTCCCTTAGCTTCAGCATAGCTATGGAAAGGGATAAAATCAGACGAAATGGTAAAGTGCTTAACTGGGGAAGGGCTAACTTTGAGGGGATGACGCAGGAACTAGCGAGAGTAAATTGGAAACAGATATTCAAAGGGGAAAGCACAGAAGTAATGTGGGAGAAGTTTAGGGACCACTTGTGCTGGGTTCAGGATAGGTTTGTCCCACTGAGGCAAGGAAAAAATGGTAGGAAAAGAGAACCGTGGCTGACGAAACACGTGAGGCAACTCGTCAAGAGGAAAAAGGAAGCATATGTTAGATATAAGAAGCAGGAAGTAGGAGGAGCTCCTGAGAAATATAGGGTAGCCAGGAAGAGCTAAAGAAAGGACTTAAAAGAGTTTGAAGGGGGCATGAGAAGGCCTTGGCATGTAGGATTAAGGAGAACCCCAAGGCATATGTGAAGAATAGGAGGATGATGAGAACGAAGGTGGGACCACTAAAGGATAAAGAGGGCAACATGTGCCTGGAGGCGGAGGAGGTTGGGGAGGTCCTAAATGAATACTTTGCTTCAGTATTCACAAGTGAAAAGGATCTTGATCAGGGTGAGGTCACAATAGAGCGGGCCTGTGTGCTGGATAATGTGGAGATTATGGAAGAAGAAGTGCTGGATCTTCTTAAAATCATCAAGATTGATAAATCCCCAGGGCCGGATATGATACACCCCAGGTTGTTGTGGGAATTGAGAGAAGAGATCGCTGGAGCATTAGAGACCTACAAGTATCTGGGAGTACAGTTGGATGAGAAGCTAGACTGGACTGCCAACACAGATGCCTTGTGCAGGAAGGCACAGAGTCGACTGTACTTCCTTAGAAGGTTGGCGTCATTCAATGTCTGCAGTGAGATGCTGAAGATGTTCTATAGATCAGTTGTTGAGAGCGCCCTCTTCTTTGTGGTGGCGTGTTGGGGAGGAAGCATTAAGAAGAAGGACGCCTCACGTCTTAATAAGCTGATAAGGAAGGCGGGCTCTGTCGTGGGCAAAGTACTGGAGAGTTTAACATCGGTAGCTGAGCGAAGGGCGCTGAGTAGGCTACGGTCAATTATGGAAAACCCTGAACATCCTCTACATAGCACCATCCAGAGACAGAGAAGCAGTTTCAGCGACAGGTTACTGTCGATGCAATGCTCCTCAGACAGGATGAAGAGGTCAATACTCCCCAATGCCATTAGGCTTTACAATTCAACTGCCAGGACTTAAGAACTTTTTTTTTAAAGCTATTATTAATGCTTTTTGAGTTAGTGATTTAGATGCATATCATATTATTACTGAGTTAAGTATTGTATGTAATGAGTTTTTGCTACAACAGGTGTATGGGACATTGGAAAAAATGTTGAATTTCCCCATGGGGATGAATAAAGTATCTATCTATCTATCTATCTATCTAGCTATGATCTTCGAATCCTCTTTGGCTACAGGGGAAGTGCCGGAGGACTGGAGAATGGCAAATTTAGTTCCCTTGTTTAAAAAAGGTAATAGGGAGAAACCTGGGAACTATAGACCGGTGAGTCTTACATCGGTGGTCTGCAAACTACTGGAAAGGATTCTTAAGGACAGGATCTACGAGCATTTGGAGAAGTACAGTCTACTCATGGATAGTCAACATGGTTTTGTGAAGGGGAGATCGTGCCTCACGAGCCTGATTGAGCTTTTTGAAGAGGTAACAAAAGAAATTGATGAGGGTAGGGCAGTGGATATGATCTACGTGGACTTTAGCAAAGCATTTGACAAGGTCCCTCATGAGAAACTCATCCAGAAAGTCATAAGGCATGGGATAAGTGGAACCTTGGCTGTTTGGATAAAAAATTGGCTTAAAGGAAGAAAGCAGAGGGTAGTTGTGGAAGGAAAGTATTCTGCCTGGAGGTTAGTGACTAGTGGAGTGCCACAGGGATCTGTCCTGGGACCCCTGCTATTTGTGATTTTTATAAATGACCTGGATGTAGAGGCGGAAGGATGGGTGAGTAAGTTTGTGGATGACTCGAAGACTGGAGGAGCTGTGGATGGAGCTGTAGGTTGTCGAAGGTTACAGGAGGATATAAACAGGCTGCAGAGTTGGGCAAAAAATGGCAGATGGAGTTCAATCCGGACAAGTGTGAGGTGATGCATTGTGGAAGGACAAACCAGAAGACTGAGTACAGGATTAATGGTTAGTTACTTAAGCATGCGGATGAACAAAGGGACCTTGGGGTTCAAATCCATACATCCCTCAAGGTCGCTGTGCAGGTTGATAGGGTAGTTAAGAAGGCCTATGGGATGCTAGGCTTCATTAACAGGGGGATTGAGTTGAAGAATAGAGAGGTCATGTTGCAACTCTACAAATCTCTGATTAGACCGCACTTAGTGTATTGTGTTCAATTCTGGTCACCTCATTATAGGAAGGATGTGGAAGCTATGGGGAGGGTGCAGAGGAGATTTACCAGGATGTTGCCTGGTTTGGAGAACAAGTCATATGAAGCAAGGTTAGCAGAGCTGGGACTTTTCTCTTTGGAGCGTAGAAGAATGAGAGGGGACTTGATAGAGGTCTACAAGATTATGAGAGGCAAAGATAGGGTGGATAGTCAGTACCTGTTTCCCAAGGCACCAATAGCAAACACCAGAGGGCATATGTACAAAATTAAAGGAGGGAAGTTTAGGGGAGACATCAGGGGTAAGTTTTCTACACAGAGGGTTTTGAGTGCCTGGAATGACTTGCCAGGGATGGTGGTGGAGGCAAAAACATTAGGGGTATTTAAGAGCCTCTCAGACAGAAAAATGGATGAAAGAAAAATAGAGAGTTATGGGGTAATGTGGGTTTAGTACTTTTTTTAAGGATTATATGGGTTGGTACAACATGGAGGGCTGAAGGGCCTGTACTGTGCTGTAGTGTTGTATGGTTCTATGGCTGAGCACGTGCACGATGAGGAGAGACCTGCATGGCTCTGGGCTAATGATGACTGGTTTTACATAGGGGAGGAACTCCTGTCTGCAGAGAGCAGTCAGAGTGTAAGGTTCACTGGGTGCTTGCAGTAAATTGCAAAGATCGTTCGATGGGAGCTGATGAGGCAGGAAATCCGCATGGTACACTGTGGAGTGTTATGTGTGGCTGCAGAGGTCAGAGTGCTAACCACAGACGACTCACGCCATCGAGCATAGCTGTGCCTTCACCGGCCGAGGCTCCATCAGCTCAGCCAGGAGAACCTGGAGCTGTTGAGATGCTGTCTCCCACCCTGACCCTGGCCCAATGAACACTACCTGACTCTCATCAGTGACACAGTGATGACACAGCAGCCCACAGTTAGCTCCAGCCCAGAATCCAACAATCCTACTTCTGAACCCATCCACCATTCCCCAGTGCAAATCGCAACCCTGTCTCACTCCCCATCTCTCCATCTGCCATCCCTCCCTGTCCCACCCTTCGACTGTCCACCATTTGCCAAGAAATCCCACCTCCCCACTCTCCCGTACACGTCCGAATCCCCACCTCCCCGTACACGTCCAACTCCCCACCTCCCCGTACACGTCCGACTCCCCACTCTCCCGTACACGTCCGAATCCCTACCTCCCCCGTACACATCCGATTCCCCACCTCTCCCGTACACGTCCGACTCCCCACTCTCCCATACACATCAGACTCCCCACTCTCCTGTACACATCAGACTCCCCAACTCTCCCCATACACGTCCGAATCCCCACTCTCCCCGTACACGTCCGACTCCCCACCTCTCCCGTACACATCAGACTCCCCACTCTCCCGTACACATCAGACTCCCCACCTCCCCCGTACACGTCCGACTCCCCACTCTCCCGTACACATCAGACTCCCCACCTCTCCCGTACACGTCCGACTCCCCACTCTCCCGTACACATCAGACTCCCCACCTCCCCCGTACACGTCAGACTCCCCAACTCCCCCCATACACGTCCGAATCACCACTCTCCCCGTACACGTCCGACTCCCCACCTCCCCGTACACGTCAGACTCCCCACCTTCCCGTAAACGTCCGACTCCCCACTCCCCCGTACACGTCCGACTCCCCACCTCTCCCGTACACATCAGACTCCCCACCTCCCCGTACACGTCAGACTCCCCAACTCCCCCCATACATGTCTGAATCCCCACTCTCCCCGTACACGTCCGACTCCCCACCTCCCCGTACACGTCAGACTCCCCACCTTCCCGTAAACGTCCGACTCCCCACTCCCCCGTACACGTCCAACTCCCCACCTTCCCATACACGTCAGACTCCCCAACTCCCCCCATACACGTCTGAATCCCCACTCTCCCCGTACACGTCCGACTCCCCACCTTCCCGTACACGTCTGAATCCCCACTCTCCCCATACACGTCCGAATCCCCACCTCTCCCGTACACATCAGACTCCCCACCTCCCCGTACACGTCCGACTCCCCACCTTCCTGTACACGTCCGACTCCCCACCTTCCCGTACACGTCCGACTCCCCACTCCCCCGTACACGTCCGACTCCCCACCTTCCCGTACACGTCAGACTCCCCAACTCCCCCGTACACGTCCGACTCCCCACCTCCCCATACACGTCCAACTCCCCACCTTCCCATACACGTCAGACTCCCCAACTCCCCCCATACACGTCTGAATCCCCATTCTCCCCATACACATCCGAATCCCCACTCTCCCCGTACACATCGGACTCCCCACTCTCCCTGTACACGTCAGACTCCCCAACTCCCCCCATACACGTCTGAATCCCCACTCTCCCCATACACGTCCGAATCCCCACTCTCCCCGTGCACGTCGGACTCCCCAGCTTCCCGTACACGTCCGACTCCCCAGCTCCCCGTACACGTCCGACTCCCCACCTTCCCGTACACATCCGACTCCCCACCTCTCCATACACGTCCAACTCCCCACCTTCCCATACACGTCAGACTCCCCAACTCCCCCCATACACGTCTGAATCCCCACTTTCCCCATACACATCCGAATCCCCACTCTCCCCGTACACGTCGGACTCCCCACTCTCCCTGTACACGTCAGACTCCCCAACTCCCCCCATACACGTCTGAATCCCCACTCTCCCCGTACACGTCTGAATCCCCACTCTCCCCGTGCACGTCGGACTCCCCAGCTTCCCGTACACGTCCGACTCCCCAGCTCCCCGTACACGTCCGACTCCCCACCTTCCTGTACACGTCCGACTCCTCACCTTCCTGTACACGTCCGACTCCCCACCTTCCCGTACACGTCCGACTCCCCACTCCCCCGTACACGTCCGACTCCCCACCTTCCCGTACACATCCGACTCCCCACCTCCCCATACATGTCCAACTCCCCACCTTCCCGTACACGTCAGACTCCCCAACTCCCCCCATACACGTCTGAATCCCCACTCTCCCCATACACATCTGAATCCCCACTCTCCCCGTACACGTCGGACTCCCCAACTTCCCCCATACACGTCTGAATCCCCACTCTCCCCATACACATCCGAATCCCCACTCTCCCTGTACACGTCAGACTCCCCAACTCCCCCCATACACGTCTGAATCCCCACTCTCCCCGTACACGTCCGACTCCCCACCTTCCCGTACACGTCTGAATCCCCACTCTCCCCATACACGTCCGAATCCCCACTCTCCCCGTACACGTCAGTCTCCCCAACTCCCTCATACACGTCCAACTCCCCACTCTCCCCGTACACATCCGACTCCCCACCTCCCCGTACACGTCGGACTCCCCACTCCCCCCATACACGTCTGACTCCCCATCTTTTCCAGCATGTTGCTTTGTTGCAGCATCTCCACACACATTCTCACACCATGTCCACTGCCCTGTCCTTCTCACTCCTGGCCCCCACCTCCCTCCTCATGCCCCTTATAGTTAGTTCCCTTCAGTTCCAGAACCCTGCTGCCCCAGGCTCCAATAACGCATCTCCCCTGCTCCTGCTCTCAAATACCCTGACTTATCTCCCACTCCTGCCCCTGAGGCCTGAGTGGTGCCTCAAACTCCAGCCACAGCCCATCAATGGCGTTTGTATTTATTGCGACACGGTGTGGAACAGGACTTTAC
The DNA here is from genome assembly GCF_048418815.1 of Hemitrygon akajei. Taxonomy (NCBI): domain Eukaryota; kingdom Metazoa; phylum Chordata; class Chondrichthyes; order Myliobatiformes; family Dasyatidae; genus Hemitrygon; species Hemitrygon akajei. The sequence continues at coordinate 13,045,075 of NC_133144.1, forward strand.
ACCCCTTCAAGCCGCACTGCCCAGCAATTCCCACGTGTATTCCAAACCTAATCACCGGACAACTTACAGTGACCAAGTAACCCACCAGCCGCTACGTCTTTGGATTGTGGGAGGAAACCAGAGCACCCGGAGGAAACCTTTGCGGTCAGGGGGAGAACGTTAAAACTTCTTACAGGCAGCCGTGAGAATGGAACCCAGGTTACTGGTAGAACTGTGTTGTTCTAGCCATTACAGTACCGTGATTCCCCATCCACCGATTTGTAACAGAGGCCAAGCTCTTCAGAAAGGAGGCAGGATTACAGTTCAGGCAAAGTGCGAAAAGGGGAGCGGAAGTTTCTACCTTTTCTGACGGTGCCTGTAGTGACGGTGGCTGTTGTGACGGTGTCTGGAGTGACAGTAGTTGTTGTGACTGTGGTTGTTGTGACGGTGCCTGTAGTGATAGTGGTTGTTGCGACGGTGGTTATTGTGATGGTTCCTGTAGTGACAGTAGTTGTTGTGACTGTGGTTGTTGTGACGGTGCCTGTAGTGATAGTGGTTGTTGCGACGGTGGTTATTGTGATGGTTCCTGTAGTGACAGTAGTTGTTGTGACTGTGGTTGTTGTGACGGTGCCTGTAGTGACAATGGTTGTTGTGACGGTGGTTGTTGTGATGGTGTCTGTAGTGACGGTGTCTGTAGTGACAGTGGTTGTTGTGACAGTGCCTGTAGTGACAGTGGTTGTTGCGACGTTGGTTATTGTGATGGTTCCTGTAGTGACAGTAGTTGTTGTGACTGTGGTTGTTGTGACGGTGCCTGTAGTGACAATGGTTGTTGTGACGGTGGTTGTTGTGATGGTGTCTGTAGTGACGGTGTCTGTAGTGACAGTGGTTGTTGTGACAGTGCCTGTAGTGACAGTGGTTGTTGCGACGTTGGTTATTGTGATGGTTCCTGTAGTGACAGTAGTTGTTGTGACTGTGGTTGTTGTGACGGTGCCTGTAGTGACAATGGTTGTTGTGACGGTGGTTGTTGTGATGGTGTCTGTAGTGACGGTGTCTGTAGTGACAGTGCCTGTTGTGATGGTGCCTGTCGTGACCGTGCCTGTTGTATCTCTGTTGTAGAGCCGGTGTTCTGCCAGTGTACTGCTGGTGTTCGTGTTACTCTGTTGCAGATATAACACATGGTGAAGTGGCAGCAAATCCCATGTTGTGAGTTGGGGAGCGGGTGTTCTCTCTGCATTAATAACCCATTGACAGGAACCGCTGTGTTTACCGACATGGAATGAGCAGTGAGCGACCGTGAGGACTCGACAGTGCCGTGAAGCTTCCTCACAACATATCCATCACAGTGTTTGCCCTTTCCTTTGGCGGGACGATGATGAAAGACTTGGGGAGCACCCGCAGGAACTGATCAGTGGGAGTTGGCTCTGCCGGAGTCAGTCAGGAACAGTGGAGCCGTAAGGACACAGCACAGCGAGCTGCTGAAGCACCCTTCACTCTGTCATCACCGAACAACCTGCTCATAGAACAAAGCTAGCACAGAGACTGGGCAGAGGGGGGAGACAGGAAGGGAATGGAGAGCAGGGTGAGAGCGACGGAGGGGGAGGAAGCTGGGAGGGAGTGTAAAGAGAGAGGGAAGGAGGAGAGAGGAAAGGGTGACTGGAGGATAGCGGAAGGAAAGAGGGAGATTAGAAGTGAGAAAGTATGGAGGGTGATTGGTGTGAGGAGGAGAAAAGAAAGCAGGATAATAAATCAGCCATGACGGATGCGGAGCAGACCTGAACCTCTGTATGTTACAGTCTTGTAGGAGGAACAATGGGGAGAAATAGGGAAGGCATAAGGCGGGGATAGGGGGAAGCATGGAGGGAGAGAGAGGGAGAGGATAGGGGACAAGAAGGAAAGGAGGGGAGGATGGAGGGGAAGGAGAGAGGGGAAAGAGGGAATGTGTGTAGGGAGGGATAGAGAGAGGAAGGAGAGAGAGAGAAAGGAGGAAGTGGGGAAGTGAAAAAGGAAAGAGGGGAGGTAGGGAGGAAGGAGAAGGAGATGAGAGGGAGTGAAAGAGAGGAGGGGGAAGGGAGAGGGAGAAGTTTCTAGATTCCTCTATCCTTGGAATAAGTTTCTAGCTATCCCATGTCTGGTTCTCAGCCTCCTACTTTTCACCTCTTGAACCTCCGTTTCGTTCTCCTTGCTGAAGAACTGTTGAAGTATAAGTCTGATCCTCGCTCCCATCTCCAGCGCTGGACACAGATTACCCTGGGGTTCCCCGCTGAACCTCCACTCTCCTCAGCCACCCCCGGCTTCCAATTCATTTACACAAACTTTCGGGATTCTCCTTTGTAGACCTGCCAAAGGGTATTTCACGGGCTCTCTCTGCCATTTCCATTTCGCTCTTAATTTTTCTCGGTGTCCCCTGTAAACCCCGTGCCTCATTCAATACCAGGTTCCTGCAGCTGAAATCCTCCTTTGGGAAGGCAGATTTTGACAGTGTAAGACAGGGCCTTTAACAGTGTACTGGGAAACAACTTCCGATAGGCAAAGATGCTATGATAAGAAACCTGGGTTATCAAAGAATATTTAAGATTTGATCAGGAAAAAGAAAGAAGCATCCTGGATACTGGTATCAAATGAATCCTCCAGTGTGCTGAGGGGATGCAGGGAAGAACTTATGGAAGAAATGAGGAGGGCACAAATGGGCCACAAAATGAATTTGTCAAGTAGAATTAAAAGACAAGGTTCCACTCGTCATTGTGGTTTGTGGCCAGTGAAGGAGTGGAGATTTGAGGCTTTGACTCGAGAGGCTTCGACGAGAAGAGGCGGAGGACGAGTTTGTTCCCAGTTAGTCTTTACAATGCCTCCTGAGATGGTGATGTGCCTCTCCTGTGAGATGTGGTAGTCTGGGGGGAACTCCCCTCTCCCACAGAGTCACATCTGCCAGAAGTGCTTGCGGCTGGGTGATCTGGAAGACCGTGTGAGGAATCTGGAGCAGCAGCTGGATGACCTTTGACTCATAAGGGAGAATGAGGCAGTCATAGATGAGAGCTACAGGGAGGTAGTCACACCTAGGCTGCTGGAAGCAGGTCATTGGGTGACAGTCCGAGGGGGGAAAGCGATGGAGAGTAGACAGGTAGTGCAGAGCACCCCTGTAGCCATTCCCCTGAATAGTAAGTTTACCGTCCTGGATGCTGTTGGCGAGGACGACCGACCAGGTGTGAGCCATGGTGGCAGGGCCTCTGGCACTGAGTCTGACCCTGTGGTGCAGAAGGATGGGACAGAGAAGAGGAGAGCTGTCGTCATTGGAGACTCTATAGTCAGGGGAGCAGACAGGAGATTTTGTGGACGTGAGAAGGACACCCGCGTGGTTTATTACCTCCCGGGTGCCAGGATCCGGGATGTCTCTGACCGGGTGCATGACATCCTGGTACGAGAGGGAAAGCAACCAGAAGTCGTGATACATATTGGGACCAACGACATAGGCAGGAAGAGGGATGAGGTCCTGAAGTGTGAGTTTTGGGAACTAGGCAGAAGGCTGAAGAACAGGACCTCAAGGGTGGCGTTCTCAGGATTGCTGCCAGTACCACGTGATAGTGATGGTAAGAATTGGATGAGATGGTAGTTGAATGCGTGGCTGAGGAGTTGGTGCAGGGGGCAGGGTTTTAGATTTTTAGATCATCGGGATCTCTTCTGGGGAAAGTGAGACCTGTAGAGATTGGATGGGTTGCACCTGAACTCGAGGGGGAGCAATATCCTTGCAGGTAGGTTTGCTAGCATGGTTCGGGAGGGTTTAAACAATTTGCAAGGGGGATGGGACCCGGAGCGATAGAGCAGTGAAAGATGTGCATGGAGATCTAACATATAGAGAGGCTTTGAGGAAAGAGCAGCAGAATAAAGGGTGTAGAGGTAGTAAGGTAGAAGGGCTAAAGTGTGTGTACTTCAATGCAAGAAGCATCAGGAACAAAGGTGATGAACAGAGAGCTTGGATGCATACATGGAATTATGATGTAGTGGCCATTATGGAGACTTGGCTGGCACCAGGGCAGGAATGGGTTCTCAATATTCCTGGATTTCAGTGTTTCAAAAGGGATAGAGAGGGGGGAAAAAGGGGAGGAAGGGTGGCATTACTGGTCAGGGATACTATTACAGCTACAGAAAGGGTGGGTAATGTAGCAGGATCCTCTTTTAAGTCAGTATGGGTGGAAGTCAGGAACAGGAAGGGAGCAGTTACTCTACTGGGGGTAGTCAGTACTCTACTGGGGGTATAGCAGCAGATTGGTAGGCAGATCTCGGAAAGGTGCAAAAATAACAGGTTTGTTATCATGGGTGACTTTAAATTCCCTAATATTGATTGACACTTGATTAGTTCCAAGGGTTTAGATGGGGCAGAGTTTGTTAAGTGTGTCCAGGATGGATTCCTGTTACAGTATGTTGACAGACCGACTACGGGGAATGCCATACTAGATCCAGTATTAGGTAACGAACTGGGTCATGTCACAGATCTGTCAGTGGGTGAGCATCTGGGGGACAGTGATCACTGCTCCCTGACCTTTAGCATTATCATGGAAAAGGATAGAATCAGAGAGGACGGGAAAATTTTTAATTGGGGAAGGGCAAATTATGAGGCTATAAGGCTAGAACTTGCGGGTGTGAATTGGGATGACGTTTTTGCAGGGAAATGTACTGTGGACATGTGGTCGATGTTTAGGGATCTCTTGCAGGATGTTAGGGATAAATTTGTCCCGGTGAGGAAGATAAAGAATGGTAGTGTGAAGGAACCATGGGTGACAAGTGAGGTGGAAAACCTAGTCAGGTGGAAGAAGGCAGCATACATGAGGTTTAGGAAGCAAGGATCAGATGGGTCTATTGAGGAATATAGGATAGCAAGAAAGGAGCTTAAGAAGGGGCTGAGAAGGCCTTGGTGAGTAGGGTAAAGGAAAACCCCAAGGCATTCTTCAATTATGTGAAGAACAAAAGGATGACAGGAGTGAAGGTAGGACCGATTAGAGATAAAAGTAGGAAGATGTGCCTGGAGGCTGTGGAAGTGAGCGAGGTCCTCAATGAATACTTCTCTTCAGTATACACCACTGAGAAGGAACTTGATGACGGTGAGGACAATATGAGTGAGGTTGATGTTCTGGAGCATGTTGATATTAAGAGAGAGGAGGTGTTGGAGTTGTTAAAATACATTAGGACGAATAAGTCCCCGGGGCCTGACGGAATATTCCCCAGGCTGCTCCACGAGGCAAGGGAAGAGATTGCTGAACCTCCGGCTAGGATCTTTATGTCCTCGTTGTCCACGGGATTGGAGGGAGGCGAATGTTGTCCCCTTGTTCAAAAAAGGTAGTAGGGATAGTCCAGTGAGCCTTACGTCTCTGGTGGGAAAGCTGTTGAAAAAAATTCTTAGAGACAGGATCTATGGGCGTTTAGAGAATCATGGTCTGATCAGGGACATTCAGCATGGTTTTGTAAAGGGCAGATCATGCCTAACAAGCCTGATAGAGTTCTTTGAGGAGGTGACCAGGCATATAGATGAGGGTAGTGCAGTGGATGTGATCTACATGGATTTTAGTAAGGCATTTGACAAGGTTCCACACGGTAGGCTTATTCAGAAAGTCAGAAGACATGGGATCCAGGGAAGTTGCCTGCAGAAAGCAGAGGGTTGTGGTGGAGGGAGTACACTCAGATTGTGACTAATGGTGTCCCACAAGGATCTGTTCTGGGACCTCTACTTTTCGTGATTTTTATTAACGACCTGGATGTGGGGGTAGAAGGGTGGGTTGGCAAGTTTGCAGATGACACAAAGGTTGGTGGTGTTGTAGATAGTGTTGAGGATTGTTGAAGATTGCAGAGAGACATTGATAGGATGCAGAAGTGGGCTGAGAAGTGGTAGATGGAGTTCAACCCGGAGAAGTGCGAGGTGGTACACTTTGGAAGGACAAACTCCAAGTCAGATTACAAAGTAAATGGTAGGATACTTGGCAGTGTGGAGGAGCAGAGGGGTCTGGGGGTACATGTCCACAGATCCCTGAAAGTTGCCTCACAGGTAGATAGGGTAGTAAGAAAGCTTATGGGGTGTTAGCTTTCATAAGTTGAGGGATAGAGTTTAAGAGACGCGATGTAATGATGCAGCTCCATAAAACTCTGGTTAGGCCACACTTGGAGTACTGTGTCCAGTTCTGGTCGTCTTACTATAGGAAGGATGTGGAAGCATTGGAAAGGGTACAGAGGAGATTTACCAGGATGCTGCCTGGTTTAGAGAGTATGGATTATGATCAGAGATTAAGGGAGCTAGGGCTTTACTCCTTGGAGAGGAGGAGGATGAGAGGAGACATGATAGAGGTATACAAGATATTAAGAGGAATGGACAGAGTGGACAGCCAGCGCCTCTTCCCCAGGGCACCACTGCTCAGTACAAGGGGACATGGCTTTAAGGTAAGGGGAGGGAAGTTCAAGAGGGGATATTAGAGGAAGGTTTTTCACTCAGAGAGTGGTTGGTGCGTGGAATGGACTGCCTGAGTCAGTGGTGGAGGCAGACACACTAGTGAAGTTTAAGAGACTATTAGACAGGTATATGGAGGAATTTAAGGTGGGGGGGTCGGTGTGGGATGGAGTGGGTCAGTGTGGGACGGAGTGGGTCAGTGTGGGACAGAGAGGGTCTGTGTGGGACAGTGTGGGTCGGTGTGGGATGGAGTGGGAGGGTTGGTGTGGGACGGAGTGGGTCAGTGTGGGACGGAGTGGGTCAGTGTGGGATGGAGTGGGTCAGTGTGGGACGGAATGGGTTGGTGTGGGACGGATGGGGCAGTGTGGGACAGAGAGGGTCGGTGTGGGACAGAGAGGGTCGGTGTGCGACGGAGTGGGTCGGTGTGGGACAGAGAGGGTCGGTGTGGGACGGAGTGGGTCGGTGTGGGACGGATGGGGCAGTGTGGGACAGAGAGGGTCAGTGTGGGACGGAGTGGGACAGTGTGGGACGGAGTGGGTCAGTGTGGGACGGAGTGGGACGGAGAGGGTCGGTGTGGTACGGAGTGGGTCAGTGTGGGACAGAGTGGGTCATTGTGGGACGAAGTGGGTCAGTGTGGGACAGAGAGGGTCGGTGTGGGACGGAGTGGGTCGGTGTGGGACAGAGAGGGTCGGTGTGGGACGGAGTGGGTCAGTGTGGGACAGAGAGGTTCGGTGTGGAACGGAGTGGGTCGGTGTGGGACGGAGTGGGTTGGTGTGGGACGGAGTGGATCAGTGTGGGACGGAGTGGGTCGGTGTGGGACAGAGAGGTTCGGTGTGGGACAGAGTGGGTCAGTGAGGGACGGAGTGGGTCGGTGTGGGACAGAGAGTGTCGGTGTGGGACAGAGAGGGTCAGTGTGGGATGGAGAGGGTCGGTGTGGGACGGAGCGGGTCGGTGTGGGACGAAGTGGGTCAGTGTGGGACAGAGAGGTTCGGTGTGGGACGGTGTGGGACAGAGTGGGTCATTGTGGGACAGGGAGGGTCAGTGTGGGACAGAGTGGGTCGGTGTGGGACAGAGTGGTTCGGTGTGGGACGGAGTGGGTCGGTGTGGGACAGAGTGGGTTGGTGTGGGACGGAGTGGATCAGTGTGGGACGGAGAGGGTCGGTGTGGGATGGAGTGGGTCAGTGTGGGACGGAGTGGGTCAGTGTGGGACAGAGTGGTTCGGTGTGGAACAGAGTGGGTTGGTGTGGGACGGAGTGGGTCATTGTGGGACGGAGTGGGTCGGTGTGGGACAGAGAGGTTCAGTGTGGGACGGAGTGGGTCAGTGTGGGACAGAGAGGGTCGGTGTGGGATGGAGTGGGTCATTGTGGGATGGAGTAGGTCGGTGTGGGGCAGAGAGGGTCATTGTGGGACGGAGTGGGTCGGTGTGGGACAGAGAGGGTCAGTGTGGGACGGAGTGGGTCGGTGTGGGACAGAGAGGGTCGGTGTGGGACGGAGTGGGACAGTGTGGGACAGAGAGGGTCAGTGTGGGATGGAGTGGGACAGTGTGGGACGGAGTGGGTCAGTGTGGGACGGAGTGGGATGGAGAGGGTCGGTGTGGTACGGAGTGGGTCAGTGTGGGACAGAGTGGGTCAGTGTGGGACAGAGAGGGTCGGTGTGGGACAGAGTGGGTCAGTGTGAGACGGAGTGGGTCATTGTGGGACGGAGTGGGTCAGTGTGGGACAGAGAGGGTCGGTGTGGGATGGAGTGGGTCGGTGTGGGACGGAGAGGGTCGGTGTGGGACGGAGTGGATCGGTGTGGGACGGAGTGGGTCAGTGTGGGACAGAGTGGGTCAGTGTGGGACAGAGAGGGTTGGTGTGGGACGGAGTGGGTCAGTGTGGGACAGAGAGGTTCAGTGTGGGACAGAGAGGTTCGGTGTGGGACGGAGTGGGTCAGTGTGGGACGGAGTGGGTTGGTGTGGGACGGAGTGGGTCAGTGTGGGACAGAGTGGGTCAGTGTGGGACAGAGAGGGTTGGTGTGGGACGGAGTGGGTCAGTGTGGGACAGAGTGGGTCAGTGTGGGACAGAGAGGGTTGGTGTGGGACGGAGTGGGTCAGTGTGGGACGGAGTGGGTCAGTGTGGGACAGAGTGGGTCAGTGTGGGACAGAGAGGGTCGGTGTGGGACGGAGTGGGTCAGTGTGGGACGGAGTGGGTTGGTGTGGGACGGAGTGGGTCAGTGTGGGACAGAGTGGGTCAGTGTGGGACAGAGAGGGTCAGTGTGGGACGGAGTGGGTCAGTGTGGGACGGAGTGGGTCGGTGTGGGACGGAGTGGGTCAGTGTGGGACAGAGTGGGTCAGTGTGGGACAGAGAGGGTTGGTGTGGGACGGAGTGGGTCAGTGTGGGACAGAGTGGGTCAGTGTGGGACAGAGAGGGTTGGTGTGGGACGGAGTGGGTCAGTGTGGGACAGAGAGGTTCAGTGTGGGACGGAGAGGGTCGGTGTGGGATGGAGTGGGTCAGTGTGGGACGGAGTGGGTCAGTGTGGGACAGAGAGGTTCGGTGTGGGACGGAGTGGGTCGGTGTGGGACGGAGTGGGTCAGTGTGGGACAGAGTGGGTCGGTGTGGGACAGAGAGTCTCGGTGTGGGATGGAGTGGGTCAGTGTGGGACGGAGTGGGTCAGTGTGGGACAGAGAGGTTCGGTGTGGGACGGAGTGAGTCAGTGTGGGACGGAGTGGGTTGGTGTGGGACGGAGTGGATCAGTGTGGGACGGAGTGGGTCAGTGTGGGACAGAGAGGTTCGGTGTGGGACGGAGTGGGTCAGTGTGGGACAGAGAGGTTCGGTGTGGAACAGAGTGGGTTGGTGTGGGACGGAGTGGGTCATTGTGGGACGGAGTGGGTCAGTGTGGGACAGAGAGGTTCGGTGTGGGACGGAGTGGGTCAGTGTGGGACAGAGAGGGTCGGTGTGGGACGGAGTGGGTCATTGTGGGATGGAGTGGGTCAGTGTGGGACAGAGAGAGGTTGGTGTGGGACGGAGTGGGTCAGTGTGGGACAGAGAGGTTCGGTGTGGGACAGAGAGGGTTGGTGTGGGACGGAGTGGGTCAGTGTGGGACAGAGAGGTTCGGTGTGGGATGGAGTGGGTCATTGTGGGACGGAGTGGGTCAGTGTGGGACAGAGAGGTTCGGTGTGGGACAGAGTGGGTCATTGTGGGACGGGGAGGGTCAGTGTGGGACGGAGTGGGTCGGTGTGGGACGGAGTGGGTTGGTGTGAGACAGAGAGGGTCGGTGTGGGACGGAGTGGGAGGGTCATTGTGTCACTGTAACTTTTGAACATTAAATTCACCATTGTAATCAGTTGAAATTATTTAATTTGAAGTTTTAGCGATTGGAATGTTCTGAGAGGTATTTAGTTATTCTCACGGCTTCTGGAAACAATAAATTATAACCCCTGTAATCTGAACAAAGAGCTTAATTCAGTGATATATTCTTGATTGTTCCCTAGAAGCAGTGCAATAACAATTTACTGGGTCTAACAATGAAGTAACTGCAAAGACACAAACTGGCTGCGGGTTCCTGTTCACTGAACTCTGGCTGTTTTTGAAGTTATAACTACTGTGGTGGACTGCAGAGTGTTGCTAACGTGGACTTTGAAAGGGTGTTTGACAAGTTCCTTCTGGAGATTAATGGCTGTGGTTAGAGATCACCGAGTGTATGGCCTTACAGTTCCCGGGCTGGGAACCTGCAAATGATCTTTTGAAAGAAGTCGTGGATGACGAATGACTGAGCCGGGAAATATCGAGCCAGAGTCCGAAGATCACGCCCTTCTTTCTGGATGCAGATGAGCTCCCTTCCTCTAACTCTTCAGGATTTTAGAAGGTAGAAATGGAACTGTTAATTAACATTGAGAATCGGAGACTTTCAGTTGTTGGATGGGATAATCCTGCAGCCACAGTAAATGTAGGTCCTTCGACTTGCCTCGGGATTTCTGATCCGTGATCCTGACCGGAGTTTACATACTGTCAGCGGCGATTATAAGCAAGCACTCGCGAAACTGCACCATGTTGCCTGTAAACAAGAAACGGCCCATCCCGGTGCATTTTAAATTATTGTCGGCAATTTTAACCAGGCCTGTCTGAAGAAAACCCTGCCCAATTATCACCAACACGTAACCTGTTGCACCAGATGTCCCAGCACACCAGACCACTGCTACACTACAATAAGGAGACCGCATTTTGGCAAGTCAGCTCATTTGGCTGTCCTCCTACGACCTGCGTACAGACTAAAGAACAAGGTTGCCGAGATCAAGACCACCAAGAGATGGCCGTGGGATGCTTACAGGATCGCCTTGAGTCAGTGAACTCATGCCAGGTCCTGAATGACTACACCAGGGTTGTGACAGACATTAAGACAGCTGTTGATGAGCATGTCCCCCATGAAATGGTTCAGGGGTTTCCCCAAACAGAAGCCCTGGATGAAGAATGAAATCTGGAAGATGCTGGGAGCCAGATCAGGGGCATTCAAGCCTGGAGGTGAAGAATGCCACAAGAGGTGCCATTATCCCTGGAAAGCCTCCTCTCGGGGCAAGCGGAGATTCTGAACTAGACTGGAATGAATGAGGGGCGCTTGACAGCTGTGGCAGGGTTTGAATTCCATAACCTCCTACAAAGTTAAATCTTGTGATATAGGGGACAGCAGATGAGCTCAATCCCTTCTACGCTTGCTTTGATCACCAGAACAGGGAGGAAACTCACCACACACCTCCATGTCTCCTGATGGTCTCAGAATCATCAAGGGAGTGACTCCAAGGAAAGCAGTCAGTCTGGACAGAGTACCCGGCTGGGTATTTAAGACCTGTGCTGCCCAACTGGCCGAGGTGTTTGTGGATATCTTCAACCTCCCACTTCGGCAGTGTGTGGTACCCACCTGCTTCAAGCAGGCTTCAGTCGTACCGGTGCCCAGGAAGAGTGTGGTACCCTGTCTAAATGACTTGCCCAGTGGCACTCACATCCACAGTGATGAAGTGGTTTGAGAGGCTGGTGTTGAAGCTTATCAGCTCCTGTCTGAGTGGTGACTGGGATCAGCTCCAATTTGCCTACTGAATCAACAGGTCCCCAGCAGATGCCATCTCACTGGCTCTTCACATAACTTTGGAACATCTGGACAGCAAAGATGCAAACATCTCGATGTTCTCTATCGACTACAGCTCAGCATTTAATACCATCATCCCCTCAAAGCTAATCAGTAGACTCAGAGACCTGGGTTTCTTGTGCAATTGGATCCTGGATTTCCTCAGTTGTGGACCCCAGTCAGTTCAGATTGGCAAAAACATCTTCTCCACAATCTCTGTCAGCACAGGAGCATCGTAGAGATGTATACTAGCCCCCTGCTCTACTCGCTTTACACCTGTGACCGTGTGGCTAAGTACAGCTGCAACACCTTATACAGGTTTGCTGATGACACCACAGTTGTGTCCTGTATCAAAGGTGGTGATGAATCTGCGTACAGGGGCGAGATTGAAAATTTGGTTGAGTGGTGTAATAACAACATCTCAATCAATGTCAGTAAGACCAAGGAAAAGATTGTAGACGTCAGGAGGGAAGCGAGAGGTCCATGATCCAGTAATCACTGGAGGATCAGAGGTGTAGAGAGTCAGTAAGTTTAACTTCCTGTGTGTCACTATCTCAGAGGACCTGTCCTGGACCCATCATATAAATATAAATATAAAACATGACAGCACGTCCACTTCCTCAGGAGTCTGCGGGGTTCAGCGCGTTAACGAAAACCTTGGCGATCTTCTATCGATGTGTGGTGGAAAGTGTGCTGACTGGCTGGGTATGGGAACACCAATGCCTTTGAGTGAAAAATCCTACAAAATATAATGGATTTGGCCCAGTACAGGGGTAAAGCCCTCCCAACCGTTGAGCACATCTACATGAAACGTTGCTCTAGAAAGGCAGCATCCATCATCAAAGACCCTCACCACCCAGGCCGAGCTCTTTTCCCGCTGCTTCCATCACACAGAAAGCTCACGCCACCAGGTTCAAGAACAGTTACTACCCCTCAACCATCAGGCTCTTGAACAAAAGGGGATAGCTACACACATTTAATTGGTGAACAATGGAAGCTTTCATCGGCAAAATGGAGTTGAACGTTGGATGGAGCCTGCCCACCGTGAGGTTTGCTTCCCGGAATCCTCTTGGAGACTGCAGAGCGCTGGAACACCCAAACAATCTCCAAACAGCAAATCACAGGCTGCTACAGTCCAGCGTCACATCCAAGATGAAAAACAAATGCAAAAGACATAAAAGAAGTGAAATTTATGGTTTCATGATCTATCCAGAGATGTTGACGAAAGGAGAGTCATACATCTTGACCAGGTGCAGGACTGAGTTTCTTCGGTATTTCATGTGTGTTGCCAGAAACAGTAGATGAGGCAAGTGCTCTGGCAGTATTTGAAAGTGACTTACATGAGTACACCTAGACAGGAGAGGTTTAATGAACCATATGTTTATAGGGCCTGTTCCATGTTGTAAGGCTGTAATTTTCTGCGACCACAGAGGTTGTATTACACCGGTCCGTGGAGTACTCACTTGAATCCTTGTACTGGGTTCGACTTTCGTAAATTCACCTCCACCCTGCCCACCTACCGAATATTCTCCCTGGCCTCTTGACAGGCAATAGGAATATGCCACGATATTTTACAAGTGATGATTGGTGCTTTTTGGCGAGAGCTCGTTGAGCTAAAATATTCACACAGTTTCTGTCTCCACGGATGCTGGCTGGCCTGCTGAACAGTCTCAGCATTCCTCTTTGTCCGGCTTGATTCCGGAGGCGAATTGTGGCAAAAAGTTAGAGTGCCGGGTGGTGTGAGACACAGGGGGACTAAAATTAGTATATGTAGTTGGAGACAATGTGGGGAATGCAGGAAGAGGGAGAACGGATTGGGGTGGGGGAGGGCGGGAAGCAGCATCGGAAGAGTGATCATTAGCTGACTCGGAGAACCCAGAGACCGAACTGGAGAATCCAAAGTTATCCGCTTTAATTTTTATATCCTTGCTCCGGTTGCAGAGTTTCATTGTGGGAACTGGATGAAACCTTTTAAATTAAACACAGTGTAGAGCGTAGGGTGTAAAATGGGAAAGGTAAGAAGTTTTGAAGGTCAGAGTCAGCTTGCAGCCCCAGGGCAAGGCAGATGGTGGACTGATTGTTCTAGTAGTTTGTTGTGTGTCACAGCCCATGGTGACTAGAGTATCATTCAAGCAACAGCTGTCTCATTGGCTGAAGAACTGCACTTCCTAGGAAGCCAGACTGTGGAGATGTAAACCCTCCCCGTAACCCTGCCCCTTATTGTCTTCTCTGCTTTCGAGCCGTTTCTGCTTTCTGTCATGTTGCCTTGTGGTTTACAGATCTCAGATTTAAAGGGAAAGGCTTCTGCTGTTTGTTCAGATAGAGAAGTCCCAGTGGACCAGAAGTGAAGACAGAACCTCCCTGCAGGTACCTGTCGGCTGGCTAAGGTGTCGTTGCTGACTCTCAGTCCCTGCTAGTGTACCATCCAAAGACCTGGGGCGTTTAAAAGTTTGATCAGCAGCTGCTTTGCTTACACTGCACGTGACAGAGGCAGCTTGCTTGGAAAGTCCTTCCTTTACCTGGGCACTGATAGAGTCATACAGTACAAAAACAGGCCCTTTGGCCTAACTCACCCAGTTTAGTCTAATCTAGTTAAGCATTTCCTATCCGTGTACCTGAACTCAAACAGCGTAACCCTACATTCCTCAATCTTTTCCCTCGGCAGGTCATTCCACGCACTCTTCACCCTCTGTGTGAAGTTGCCCCTCAGGTCTCTTTTAAATCTTTCTCCTCCCACCCTAAAACAATGCCATTCAGTTGATTTTCTTTCCCAGCGAAAAAGACTGTCAGATGTGAGAGTTCAGGGAGACCTCTCGTCTCTCCGGGAAGTACACCTGTGTGAGGTGCGTCCAGCTGCACTCCCTTATGGACTGGGTTCTCGGACTTTTAGCTCATATGGCAGTCATCCCTAACTTGCAAGGGGGCAGGTAGCCGGGTGACTGTGAGGAGGGAAAGGGAATCGGCAACAAGTGCAGAGTAGCCCTGTTGCCATTCCCTGAATAAAAGGCACACCCTTAGCATACCGTCGGGCGGCTACCGGGGAGAACTGCGGCGACCAGTTCTCTGGACACAGTCTGGCTTTGCGGATCTGAAGGGAAGGGGAGGAGGAATGCAGTGGTGACAGGTGATTCAATAGTCAGGAAAGCGGACTGGAGATTCTGTGGATGTGCAGGAGAACCCGGTTGCCAGAGTCAGTGACGTCTTGGGTCGGGTTTACAGCATTCCAAAGTGGGCAGCCAGGTTTTGTGGTACATATTGGTACCGACATAGGTAGGTAAAGGGATGAGGTCTTGAGCAGAGAATATAGGGGGCTAATTAGGAAGCTGAAAAGCAGGACCTCAGGGGTGGTGTCTCTGGATTGCTACCCGTGTCACATGCCAGCGAAGTAAGAATAGGATCATTTGGCAGATGAATGTGTGGCTGAGAAAGTGCGGGAGGCAGGGTTTCAGATTGTGGATCTCTCCTGGGGATGGTATAACCTAAACTTGAGGGAGACCGATATCCTTGCGAGCAGATTTGTTAGGGCTGTTGGGGAGGTTTTAAACCAGTTTGTCAGGGGGATGGGAACTGGAGTGATAGGTCAGTGGATGGGGTAGTTGATGAATTGGTAGACACAGCGTGAACAGAGACTGTGAGGGGTGGATAGAGCATAATTGTCATCAGGTGGACGAACTGGTGTATCTATTTGAATGCAACAAGTGTCAAGAACAAGATGAAGAAATTAAACAATTCACACAGAGTACTGGAGGAACTCAGCAGGCCAGGCAGCATCTGTGGGGAAAAAAGTATAGTGGATGTTTTGGGTGAAAGGTCTCAGCCTGAAACATTGGCTAGACTTTTTTCCATAGATGCTGCCTGGCCTGCTGAGTTCCTCCAGCATTCTGAGTGCGTTGCTTGGAAAATCTGCAGATTTTCTCTCATTTGTGAAGAAATTAAGATTGAGTCAGTACACAATGACATTGTAACTTTGAGACTTGGCTGTCATAAGGGCTGGAATGACTGCTGGATGTTCTGGGGTTTAGATATTTCAAAAAGGACAGGGGAGAGGTGACAGAGGTGGGGGGGGGGGTGGCATTATTAATCAGGGGTAGTGCCACAGATGCAGAAAGGGTGGATGTTATTGGGGGATTGCCTACTAAGTCAGTGTAGCTGGAAGTCAGAAACAAGAAGAGAGCAATCTCTGTATTTGGGGTATTCTACAGACCTCCCAACAGCAACAGAAACACCGAGGAACGGATCGGGAGACAGATTTTGGAAAGGTGCAAAAATAAGAGGGTCATTGTCATGGGTGATTTCAATTTCGCTAATATTGACTGAATGCAAAAGGTTCAGTTAGGTGTGTCTAGGAAGGATCCCTGACACAATACGTAGACATGCCAACTAGAGGAGAAGACAAATTGGATTTGGTGTTAATCAATAAAACCAAGTCGGGTGTCAGATTTCTTCGTGAGTGAGCCTTTCAGAGATAGTGACCACAACTCCCTGACCTTTACCATAACCTTGAAGAGGTGTAAGAGAAGACAGTATGGGAAAGTATTTAATTGGGGGAGAAGGAATTATGATGCTATTAGGCAGGAACTTTGGAGCATAAATTGGGGATGGATGTGCTTAGGGAAATGCACAACAGAAATGTGGAGGTTGTTTAGGGAGAATTTGCATGGGGTTCCGATTAGGTTTACCCCATTGAGGCAGGGAAAGGATGGTAGGGTGAAGGAGCCACAGGGTGGAACATCTAGTCAAGGGGAAGAAAGGAGCTTACTTAAGATTTAGGAAGCAAAGATCAGACAGGGCTCTATAGAGAGATAAGATAGCCAGGAGGAGCTGAAGAATGGGCTTCAAAGAGCTAGATGGCCTTGGCAAGTAAGATTAAGGAAAATCCCAGGCCGTTCTCCATGTAGGTGAAGAGCAGGATGACCAGAATGAGGGTAGGACTGATCGAGGATAGAAGAAGAAACATGCATGGGGTTGGAGGAGGTAAGGGAGGTCCTTAATGAATATTTTGTTTCAGTATTCACCAGTGAGGGACCTTGACAGTTGGGAAGTCAATGTAAGACATTGCTGATATGCTAGAATATCGACGATGAGAAAGGGGTGTGCTGGAACCTTTGAGAAGTATTAAGATAGTTAAGTCCTCACGGCCAGTCGAGATATACTGCAGATTACAATGGGAAGTGAGGTAAGGGATTGCTCCATCTTTGGCAATGATCTTTATATCCTCACTGTCCACTGGAGTAGTACCAGGTGATTGGAGAGTGGCAAATGTCATTCCCTTGTTCAAGAAAAGGAGTAGGGATAACCAGTGAAGCTTAACTTCGGTTACAGGCAAATTATTGGAGAAGAATCTTAGAGCCAGGATTTACAAACATTTGAAGAAGCATGATCTGATTAGGATTAGTCAGCATGGGTTTGTGAGGGGCAGGTCATGTCTCACAGCCTAACTGAATTCTTTAATCTGTGACAAGGTACATTGACGAAAATAAAGCAATCGATGTAGTGTATATGGATTTTAGCAAGGCATTCAATAAGGTTCCCCATGACAGGCTCATTCAGAAAGTCAGGAGGCAGGTGATCCAGGGTAATTTGGCTTGCTCATAGAGGGCAGAGGGTAGTTGTAGATGGAGTGTATTCTGCCTGGAAGTCGGTGACCAGTGGTGTTCTGAAGCGATCTGTTCTGGGAACCCCGTTCTTTGTGATTTTTATAAATGACTTAGACGAGGAAGTTGAAGAGTGGGTTATAAGTTTGCAAGTGGCGTGAAGGTTAGCAAAGTTGTGGTTAGTGTAGAAGATTGTCATAGGTTACAATGGGACATTGACTGGATGCACAGTGGGCAGAGAAGTGGCAGGTGGAGTTCAGGGTAGATTATAAGGTTGAAAGATCGGTACAACCTCCTGGGGTAAAGGGCCTGTAATGTTTCATGCCTCTCTAGGTTTTGTATACACCTTTAAGGCCTTCTCTCAATCTCTTACATTCCAAGGAATTTTGTCCTCGTTGGCCTAGCCTGTCCAATGTCTCCCTATAACTTAGGCTCTCAAGTCCTGGCAATGTTCTCATGAAGAAAATAAATTTCTGTTTAGAGTTGTGTGTTTTGTACTTTGTTGCGTTGTTTTACACGACCAGTAATCTGGAGCTCTGAACTACTCCAGATTAAAGTCTCAGGGTGTATGCAACATTATCTGGGTGGCTGAGGTTGGAGTGTCCTCCACGAAGACGGCAGGAAAATCAGCTGGAGCCTAAAGGTATCTTCTGTTATTTTTTAAGAGTCATTGACATTACAGCACAGAAACAGGCCCTTCAGAACATCCTGGTCCATGCAAACCAAGATTCCCATCTAAGCTAGTCCTATTTGTCCATATCCCTCTGAAACTTTCCTATCCATGTACCCGTCCAAATAACTTTTAACTATTGTTAACGTGGCTGCCTCAACCACTTCCTCTGGCAGCTCTTTCCGTATACTGACCAAATGTGGAAAACGTTGCTCCTCAGTTTCCAGTAAATCACTCTCCTCTTAAACACAACCGATTCTGGAAATCCAGATCAACATGCAGAAAATGTGATTGTTTACTCTTTTCCATGGATGCTGCCTGGCCTGCTGAGGTGTGTGTGTGTGTGTGTGTGTGTGTGTGTGTGTGTGTGTGTGTGTGTGTGTGTGTGTGTGTGTGTGTGTGTGTGTGTGTGTGTGTGTGTGTGTGTGTGTGTGTGTGTGTGTGTGTGTGTGTGTGTGTGTGTGTGTGTGTGTTGCTATTGTACAACTTCCGTCGGAGCATCAGAGGCCAAAAGTGACCTGATAGAGGTTGATGACATCACAAGAGGTACAAATAGGATAATTAGTCAGAATCTTACCCCCAGGGAAGCAATGCCATATACTTGAGGACAGGTATTTAAGGTGAGAGGGTGAAAGTTTAAAGGGCATATACTATGCTAGTATTTTATACAGAGAATGGTGGCTTCCAGGGGTGCTGGTGGATTCAGATACTATAGTGGCATTTAAGAGACTCTTAGATACCCATAGGATGGTATGGGCAATGGAGGGGTATGGACCATGTGCTGGCAAAGGTTTAATTCAATATTATTTTCAACACAGATATTGTACTTGTGTTGTAATGCCTTGTTCTCTGCATTCTCTTAGTTTAGTTAGGGTGATTTTTTAAGTTAAGTAAAAGAATTATAAAAAGTAAACAGAGAGTTGGATGTTTCTGACTTAACAGCAAAATTGCCTTTTGGCATTTCACAGAATCGGTATATTCTTCCTTGTGGAAGCTGGGGACTGCCTGAACAAGGTTAAAGAAAATGAATTAGTGTAAAAGCATTGAAAAGGTATACAAGTGAAAGGAAGGGCAGTCCGTGAATACAGGAGCTCTCGGAGTGGTAACCTGGAGCTGTTCTTGCAGTCTAGCACCATGACAGCAGTGGCTCCATTTCCTTGGCGTTATGCCGATACCTGGAAGCAGTGTGAGGATTGAAAGCTGGGGCCGTGTTAGTGTCAGCTATTTGAAAGCTGGGCACGTCACGGCTGGGTGGAAAGTAGCTCTCTCTCTCTCTGGCTTCCAGACAGGGCTCCACAAGGACAGGGTTAATTATTACCAGCGACTCACGCAGGTTTTCCGCTTCTGGTGACCCTGCAGCCAGTGTGAAGACTCACACCCTCCCCTTTACTGCTGATGTAAGCCAACTCCCAACCCATAACAGCAACATTTGCAATCCAGGTTTCATTTCAAAACCCCAGTGTCCATCTGCACACCTCCATCACACTAAATGTGTCCCACTTAAAGTGGAGTTGAATAATGCACCTGGTGTGGACACATGACTTTACTATGCATTAGCTTCAACAACTTTCTAACTAAACATGATATTGAATAAAACTTGTCTTATAACAGAAGTGTGCCAGTTTAAAAAAAAGGCTGACATCTACCTTATAGGGTTTCTTATTCAATGAACATCCCAGTTAAATGCGCAACGATCTAACATGTGGGCAGGGAGGAAACTTTAAATTAAATCAACTAGACCGTGTCAAGGTGAGTTACAGGCCATATCTTCAACAGTGGTGATGTCTGGATTAAGTACAGGAACAGGAGGGAAGAGCAGATAAACGTGTGATTGCAGATGGTGCAGGAGGGAGTGATTTAGATTTCTGAGGCATTGGAACCATTTCCAAGACAGATGGGGCCAGTACAATGCTGCCCAAAATTGTAGTCAGTAGTGCCAGGAGCAATACATGTTCTGGTGTATTGATCCCAGGGAACTGGAGCAGGGGTTAGCTACCAGGCCCTTGTGGCCTGCCCCAACATCCAATATCATCATGGCTGATCAATATGGCCTTCAACTCTTTCTCTATGCCAGTTCTCCATAATCCTCAGTTCCTCACTCTTTTAAATATTTATTTATCTCCACTTTAAAAATAGTTCATTGATCTGGCCTCCACCACACAGTAATTTCTAGAGATGCACCACTCTCAGAGAGAAGCTTCTTCACTCCCCCGTACTAGATGACAGGGCCCTTTATTTTTCAATGAAGCCTCCTTGTTTGTGACTGTCCCACTAATGAAAACATCTGTGAAGCCCCTTTAGGATCTTACATGTTTGAATGTCACCCTTCATTCTTTTCAACTCCAGAGCTTGTAGACACAGTTTGTTGAGCATCTCTTGATTGGAAATTCTTCCCATTCCAGGATCTGGCCTGGGTTTTAGGCTGCCTCCAACGCTGTTAGATTTTTATTTAAGTATGGTGATCAAAACTGCATTGTGGCCTCAACAATACCATTTACCACCGCAACAAAAACTCCAAGCCCTTTGTAATAAAAGCCAACCTGCTGTTTGCGTTCCTAATTCCTTAAAACATAGAACATTAAAGCTCAGTACAGGCCCTATGCTCACCATGACATGCTGACCATTTAACCTACTCTAAGATTAGTCTAACTATTCCCTCCTACATAGCTCTCTATTTTTCTATTGTCTGTGTGTCTATCAACAGTAAGAGTTTCTTAAATGCCCTTACCTCTGGCAGGGTGTTCCACGCACCCACCACTGTGTAAAGAATTTATCTCTGACATTCCCCTATACTTTCCTCCAGTCACATTAAAATTTCCCCCCCTTGTGTTACCTACTTCCACCCTGGGAAAAAAGTCTCTGGCTATCCACTCTATCTATGCCTCTTATCATCTTATACACCTCTATCAAGTCACCTCTCATCGTCCTTCGCTCCAAAGAGAAAAGCCCCAGCTTGCTCAACTTATCTCCACAAGACCTGCTCTCTAATCCAGGCAGCATCCTGGTAAATCTTCACTGCCCCTACTCTACATTCCTTGTATAATGAGGATTGTCCTTGTTGAACCTGCTTGCTGACATTTTGTGATTCATGCACAACAACACTGGGATCCCTCAGGACTACAGTCATTTGCAGTCTCCCTCCATCTACCTTTTGATTCCACATACCTCATACTTCTCCTACTAAATATCCATGTGGGGACCTTACTGGTACTGTTGGGGGATATAATCCAGCATGGAAAGGGTGTGGGAACCTCAAGGGGAATTCAGAGAGGCGAGAGAGAAAGCTCTCCCTCTCCCAGTGTAGAGTGCCCTCCTGCTTCAAATGATCCACCATTGTCCCTGTACCAAAAAAGACCAGGGTAACATGCCTGAACGACTGGCGTCCTGTCACACTCACCTCAGTAATAAGCAAATGCTTTGAGAGGTTGGTCAAGGATTACATCTACAGCTTGCTACCACCCAAACTGGACCTTCTACAATTCGCCTACTGACACAACCGATTGTCAGACAATGCAATAGCCACTGCTCCAGATACTGTCCTTACACATCTGGAGAAGGATGCTTATGTGAGAATGCTGTTCTTGGACTACAGTTCAGCATTCAACACCATAGTTCCACCCAGGCTCAACAAGAAGCTCAAAGACCTTTGACCTTACCCTGCCTTGTGCAGCTGGATCCTGGACTTCCTGTCAGATCGCCAGCAGGTTGAAAGAATGGGCTCCCTCACCTCCAACCCTCTGACTCTCATTACAGGAGCCCCTCAGTGCTGCGTACTGAGTCCCCTCCTTTACTCCCTGTATACCCATGACTGTATCGCCACCCACAGCTCCAATCTACTAATTAATTTGCCGACAACACTACATCCATTGGCCTTATCTCAAACAATAACGAGGTGGCCTACAGGGAAGAAGTCATCTCTCTGACCCTGTGGTGTCAAGAAAACAGCCTCTCTCTCGATGTTGCAAAAACAAAGGAGCTAGTTGTGGATTACAGGAGGAATGGAGACGGGCTAACCCCTATGACATCTATGGATCTGGGGTTGAGAGGGTAAACAGCTTCAAGTTTCTTGGCATCCACGTCACCGAGGACCTCACGTGGTCTGTACACACCAGCTGTGTGGTGAAAAAGGCACAACAGCACCTCTTTCACCTCAGATGTTTAAGAAAGTTTGGGATTGGCCCCCAAATTCTAAGAACTTTCTACAGGGGCACAATTGAGAGCATGCTGACTGACTGCATCACTGCCTGGTATGGGAACTGTACCTCCCTTAATCACAGGACTCTGCAGAGAGTGGTGCGGACAGCCCAGCACATCTGTAGTTGTGAACTTCCCATGATTCAGGACATTTAAAAGGACAGGTGTGTAAAAAGGGCCTGGAGACCCAAGTCATCCCAATCACAATCTATTCCAGCTGCTACACGGGACAGCTTCTTCCACCAGGCCATCAGACTGATGAACTCTTGCTGACTTGAGTGTACTCTATATTACATTGACTGTTCTATTTATTATAAATTACTATGATATGATTGTACATTTAGATGGAAATGTAATGTAAAGAGTTTTACTCCTCATGTATGTGAAGGATGTAAGAAATAAAGTCGATGTAATTCAATGAATGGGAAGTATGGAAAGTGTTTAGTGAAGTACAACGTTAAGACGAAGCCAGGCAGCAAGGGGGTTAAACTACAGAAAGCTGCTGTAATGACAAAAGTGCTGTATCCGAGCACTCTGAATATTCACACCAGGTAGATGAATTAATAGGGCAAAAGGATGTGAATGGTGTGATCTAATTGCTTTTACAGAAAGATGTCTGGAAAGTTGTGAACCAAATCCTTCAAGTTATTCAACATTTAGGAAGCAAGCAAAAAGGGAAAAGAGGTTATGTCACTTTAGAAGCAAGAGAGGAGATCAAAGCAGTGTTGAGAAATGATCGATGAAATGGTCCTAGACTCATGGAGCTGCACAGCATAGAAGTAGGGTCTTCAACAGACTGTATTGACTATCACACCTCTCTACTCTAAACTCATTGTCCTCAATTCCATATCCCCCATAGTCCTGCTCATTCAAGTACCTGTCAGATGCCTCTTAAATGTTGCAAATTTATAAAACTCTGGTTAAGCCACATCCAAAGTATTGCATACAGTTCTGATTGCCCCACTATCAGGAGGACATTGAGGCTTTGGAGAGGGTGTAGGAGAGGTTTACCTGGATGCTGCCTGGTTTAGAGGGCAGTGCTATCACGAAAGGCTGGGCAAACTTAGGTCACTTTCTTTGGAGCAGCAGAGGGGAGACCTTACAGAAGTTTGTAAAATTATGAGAGGCACAGATGGAGTAGACAGGGAGTATCTTTTTTTTCCCCAGGGTGGAGATGTCTAATAGTTGAGTTCATGCATTGAAGGTGAGAGCGGGTAGTCTCAAAGGGATTGTGAGGCGCAAGTTTCCTTTGCTCAGAGAGCCATGGAGGCCTGGAATGCGCTGCCTGGTACGGTGGTAGAGGGAAATACATTAGAGGCTTTTAAGAGATGTTTAGGTAGACACATGAATGTGAGGAAGATGGAGGGATATGGACATTGTGGAGATAGAAGGGATTGGTTTTGGGGGGGGGGGTGGTGTTGATCACTTTTGAGCTGGTTCCTGTGCTGTACTGTTAGATGTTCTATGTTAAATGTTCCCATCTCCACCACCTCCTCTGAGAGCTCATTTCAGAAACCAACTACCCTGAGTGAATATTTCACCCCTCCGATTCCCTTTAAAAGTCCCTTCTCTCATCTGAAGTCTTGGCCCTCTCATTTTAGACACTCCTGTCATGGGAAACAGACTTAGGCTATCTACCCTATCTAAGCCTCCCTTAACTGTATATATCTCTATCCTGTCAGCTCTCAGCATCCTTTGCTCCAGGGAACAGTCCCAGCCTAACTTCTCTCCCGATAACTCCAAATCCAGGCAACATCCTTGTGAGTCTTTCTTGTACTGTATTTTTCCTGCAGAGCAGTGGCTGGAACTACATACACTCCAAATGCAGTCTAACCATAAGACACGGGAGAAGAATTAGGCCGTTCAGCCCATCAAGTCTGCTTTGCCATTCCATCATGGCTGATCCTGGATCCCATTCAACCCCATACACCTGCCTTCTTGCTATATCCTTTGATGCCCTGACCAATCAGGAAACTATCAAATTCCGCCTTAAATATACCCACAGATTGGGCCTCCACCGCAGTCACTGGCAGAGCATTCCACAGACTCACTACTCTCTGGCTAAAGAAATTCCTTCTTACCTCTGTTCTAAAAGGTTGCCACTCAATTTTGAGGCTGTGCCCTCTAGTTCTGGATACCCCCACCATAGGGGACATCCTATCCACATCCACCCTGTCTAGTCCTTTCAACATTTGATAGGTTTCAATGAAATCCCCCTTCATTCTTCTAAATTCTGGTGAGTACAGGCCCAAAGCTGTCGAACACTCATTTTCCCCTCCCCCTCCTACTTTCAAATCCCTTACTATCTTTCCTTTCAGTTAGTCCTGACGAAGGGTCTCGGCCCGAAAAGTCGACAGTGTTTCTCCCTATAGATGCTGCCTGGCCTGCTGAGTTCCACCAGCATTTTGTGTGTGTTGCTCATATGTTAACCCCTTCATTTCCAGAACCATCCTCGTGAATTATCTCTCAATGTTAACACAGCCTTTCTGAGACACGGGGCCTGAACTGTTGACAATACTCCAAGTGTGGCCTGACTAGTGTCTTAAAAAGCTTCAGCAAGATCTCCTTGCTTTTATATTCTATTCCCCTTGAAATAAATGATAACATTGCATTTGCCTTCTTTATTTCAGACTCTACCTTTAAATTAACCTTCTGGGAGTCTTGCACGAGGACTGCTAGGTCCCTCTGCACCTCTGATGTTTGAACCTTCTCCCCGTTTAATAACAGTCTGCACTAAAATGCACTAAAATACATTTTCATATGTTTCCCCAACACTGTATAGATACAACACAATAGAGTATTGTGTGCAGTTTTGGTCTCCAAATTTGAGGAAAGACATTCTTGCTATTGAGGGAGTGCAGCGTAGGTTCACAAGGTTAATTCCCGGAATGGCGGGACTGTCATATGTTGAAAGATTGGAGCGACTGGGCTTGTATACACTGGAATTTAGAAGGATGAGAGGGGATCTGATTGAAACATATAAGATTATTAAGGGATTGGACACACTGGAGGCAGGGAGCATGTTTCCGCTGATGGGGGAGTTCAGAACTAGAAGCCACAGTTTAAGAATAAGGGGTAGGCCATTTAGAACAGAGATGTGGAAAAACTTTTTCACCCAGAGAGTGGTGGATATGTGGAATGCTCTGCTCCAGAAGGCAGTGGAGGCCAAGTGCCTGGTTGCATTCACGAGAGAGTTAGATAGAGCTTTTATAGATAACGGGGTCAAGGGATATGGGGAGAGGGCAGGAACGGGGTACTGATTGTGTATGATCAGCCATGATCACAGTGAATGGCAGTGCTGGCTAGAAGGGCCAAATGGTCTACTCCTGCACCTACTGTCTATTGTCTATTGTATTCCATCTACCAGTGTCTTAACCATTATTCCAATTTATCTAACTCCTGCTGCAATCGCATCGCTTCCTCAGCACTACCTATTCCTCCACCTATGTTCGTATTATCTGCAGACTTTGCTACAAAGCCATCAATTCCATTATTCAAATCATTGCCAAACAATGTGAAAAGTAGTGTTCCCTATACTGACCCCTGAGGAACATCACTAGAAAGGGCCCCGTTTATTCCCAATTGCTGCCTCCTGCCTGTCAGCCATTCCTCTATTTCTGTAATCCCATAGGATTTTATCTTGTTAAGCAGCCTCATGTGTGGCAACTTACTTAATTGCCTTCTTAAAATCCAAGTAAATGACATTCACAGCCTCTCCTTTGTCCACCCTGCTTGTTACTTCCTTGAAGAACTCTAACAGATATGTCGGGCAAGATTTCCCTTGACGGAAACCATGTTGACTTTGACTTATTTTATCATTAGTTTCCAAGTACCCTAAAACCCTCATCCTTAATAATAGACTCCAACACTTTCCCAACCACTGAGGTTAGGCTAACTGGTCTATAATTTCCTTTCTTTTGCCTTCCTCCCTTCTTAAAGAGTGGAGTGATATTTGCAATCTTCCAGTCCCCATGCCAGAACCAAGTGATTCTTGAAGGATCATGACCAATGCATCTGTTACCTCTTCAGAGCCTCTCTCAGGACTCTGGGATGTAGTCCATCTGGTCCAGGGACTTATGCACATTAAGACCTTTGAGTTTGCCTAGCACTTTTTCCTTTGTAATAGCAACGGCACTCACTCCTGCTCCCTGACACTCACAGACCTCTGGCACACTGCTAGTCTTCCACAGTGAAGACAGATGGAAAGTACTTATTACATTCATCTGCCATTTCTTTGTCCCCCATCACTACCTCACCAGCATCATTTTCCAGTGATTCAAAATCAACTCTCACATCCCTTTTATTCTTTATATAACTGAAACAACCTTCAGTATCCTGCTTTATATTATCACCTAGTTTGCCCTAATATTTCATCTTTTCCCTTCTTGTAGATTTTTTAGTTGCCTTTTGTTGGATTTTAAAAGCTTCCCAATCATCCAACACACACAAAATGCTGGAGGAACTCAGCAGGCCAGGTCAGCATCTATGGAAAAAAGTACAGTTGACATTTCAGACTGAGACCCTTTGGCAGGACTGGAGAAAAAAAGATGAGGTGTAGATTTAAAGGTTGAGGGAGAGATACACAAGATGATGGGTGAAAACTGAGAGGGGTAAGGATGAAGCAAATAGCTGGGAAATTGATTGGTGACAGAGATACAGGGCTGGAGAAGGTATAGTTCGGGTAGCAGTGAGAGTCTGTGGGCTTATTACAGACATCAGTAGGTAAGCTGTCCCTGGAGATAGAGACAGTGAGACTGAGAAAGGGGATGGAGGTGTCAGAAATGGACCAGGTAAATTTGAGGGCAGGGTGGAAGGTGGAGGCAAAGTTGATGAAGTCAACGAGCTCAGCATGGGTGCAGGAAGCAGCACCGATATAGCGTATGAAAAGTGGGGGACGGATGCCAGTGTAGGCTTGGAACATGGACCATTCCACATAGCCGACAAAAAGGCAGGCATAGCTGGGACCCATGTGAGTGCCCATGGCTACACTTTTTTATTTGAAGGAAGTGGGAGGAGCAAAAGGAGAAGTTATTGAGAGTGAGGACAAGTTCTGCTAGATGGAGGAGAGTGGTGGTGCAGGGGAATTGGTTGGGTCTGGTCTCCAGAAAGAAATTGAGAGTTTTGAGGCCTTCCTGTGGGGGATGGAGGTGTATAGGGACCGGACATCCATAGTGAAAATAAGATGATGGGGGCCAGGGAACTTGAAATCCTTGAAAAGATCCAGAGTGTGTGAGGTGTCACTGACGTAGGTAGGAAGGAACTGAACTGGGGATATGAGTTCAGTGGGGCAAGAACAAACTGAAACAATGGGTCTACCTGGATGAGCAGGTTTGTGGATTTTGGGTAGGAGGTAAAAATGGGAGGTGCAGGATCTATGAGGTTGAGGCCATGGATGGGAGATCCCCAGAGTCAATAAGGTTAGTGATGGTGCGGGATACAATGGCCTAGTGCTCTTTAGGAGGGGCAAGTAAGAGGAGGAGTCTGAGAATTGGCGATGGGCCTCAGCAAGGTAGAGGTCAGTATGTCAGACTACTACAGCACCTCCCCTATCTGCAAGTTTGATGGTGAGGTTAGGATTGGTAAGGAGAGAGTGGAGAGCAGAACGTTCAGAAAGAGTGAGGTTGGAATTGGAGAGAGGAGTGTAGAAGTCGAGACCATTGATGTCCCATCGGCATTTGGCAATGAAAAGGCAGAAGACCGGGATGGGGTGTCCAGGAAGAGGAGAAAGTTTGAAAACGGGAGAAGGGGTCATCGGTGCGGGTGGGGGGGGGGGGTCCTTGCCAAAGAAATAGGCTCGGAAACGGAGGCGTGGCGCCGTGGTGGGCGCGGAACTTGCTGAAGTGTGGGAGCTGTGGGGGGGGGGGGGTGGGGGTAAAGGTGAGGCCCTTCCTGAG
Organism: Hemitrygon akajei; assembly: GCF_048418815.1. NCBI lineage: Eukaryota > Metazoa > Chordata > Chondrichthyes > Myliobatiformes > Dasyatidae > Hemitrygon > Hemitrygon akajei. Next base: position 13,072,927 of record NC_133144.1, read on the forward strand.
GACAGAACATTTTGCCTCAGAGAGGGGTAGGTCAGAGGGAATGGTGAAAACCTGGGCTGGGACCAGAGGGTTGGGAGTGTCTGAGGGGAAGGGAGGTTTGGAGTGTTCAGGGATGGTGGAGTGAGAGGAAGATGGAGTCTCTGAGGACCCAAGAGCTGGCAGTGGGACTTGAGAGATGGTGGAGTGGTGGCTGGGGAAGAGGACGCTGGTGTTCCAGCGGCAGCAAGTGAAGACCCGGTCTGGCGGTCAAGGCCGGAGTCGGAGTTGGGGTTTGCACAATTGGCGCTCTGGAGATGTCTGAGGTCATTGGAACCCGCATTGATAGCGATGGAGTCCAGGTTATGAGTCTGCTCTGGATTGCTAGAGCCGTTGAGTCAGCAGTAGGGATCTGGGCCTGCCGGCGTTGGAGACGGCAGCTTCTGTGGTCTGTAGACGGGCGACCTCCCGATCCTTACAGGACATGAGGAAGTCAAAGGATCTGGTGATGGATAAAGTAGTGTTTAAATCCATTACAAGTCACGGAGAGAGAATCTCGGAGGTGTGGAAGTGACTGGGATAGGGACACCACGTACCTTCTCATGGCAGAAAGGGTGGCGTGAAAAACGCGGTGGGAAAAACAATTAACTGAATGTGAGAAACACACATAAAATGCTGGAGTAACTCAGCAGGCCAGGCACATCTATGGAAAAGAATACAGTCCACGTTTCAGGCTGAAACCCTTCGGCAGGACTGGAGGGGAAAAATACTAGGCAGTAGATTTAAAAAGGTGGGGGGAGGAGAGAGAAACACCAGGTGACAGGTGAAACCTGGGGGGAGGGGGAAGAATGAGGCAAAGAGCCAGGAAGTTGATTGGTGAAAGAGACAGAGGCTCTGGAAGAAAGAAAAAGGGGGAGGAATGCCAAAGGGAGGTGATGAGTGGGCATGGAGATGAGGTGAGAGAAGGAAAAGTGGATAGGAAATGGTGAAGGAGGGGGGCATTACTAGAAGTTTGAGAAATCGATGTTCATGCCATCAGGTTGGAGGCTACCCAGATGGAATATAAGGTGTTGTTCCTCCAACCTGAGCGTGACCTCGTCGTGACAGCAGAAGAGGCCATGGATTCACATATCAGAATGGGAATGGGAAGTGGAGTTAAAATGGATGGCCACTGGGAGATCCCACTGCTCCTGACGGACAAAGCATAGATGCTCAGTGAAACGGTCTCCCAATATACGTTTGGTCTCACTGATCATTGAACTTCCCACTTACTTTTGCTACCTTAATGTGCCCTTTCCTTAGCCTTTATTCAGTCCTTACCTTCCCTTGTCAGCCGCAGCTGCCTACCATGCCAGACTGATCTTGCTTTAAGTGCCTTTGCTGTTGAAGGCAAGTGGATCATACACCTTCTTCATGATTTCCCATGCACACAGCCATGCTGAATATCCCTAATCAATCCTTGTCTTTCCAAATGCTAACAAATCCCGTCCTTCCAGTAACTTCCCCACCATTGACATTAGGCTCACCAGCCTCTAGTTCCCTGTTTATTCCTTGTTGCCCTTCTTCAATAAAGGTACAACATCAGCCATCCTCAAGCCTTCTGATACCTCACCCTTGGCTAACAAAGGTATAACAATCTCCCCCCCCCTCCCCACTCCACTTCCCATAACAGCATGGGATTCACCTGGTCAGGTCTTGGGGATCTATCCACTTCCATGTGTTCCAAGACTTATAACACCTCTTCCTTCCTAATGTTGATATGCTCCAGGATATCACTCTTCTCTCCCCTGAACTCACCGGCTGGCATGTCCCTTTTCATGGTAAATCCATGAGAGAAGGCCTCACCCATTTCTCTTGGCTTCACATATAGATGACCACATTGATCCTTAAAGGGACCTACTCTCTCCTTAGCTACTATTTTGGCAGACACCCCTTTACCTGCTATCAGCCTTTCTCAATTAAGCTTTGTATGTTCCTGTCTGATGGCATCAAAATTAGCTTTGACCCTATTTTGGAATTTAACTCGGGACTACTCCTACCCCTTTCCATGATGGCCTGGCAAAGACCCTGGTGAGAAATAATTTTGGTGTGGCAAAACCTGAGGCAGAATCAAAGCTAAGAAACAGCTCAGGCTGCAAACGTCGGAAAGAATTATTGATGAAAAGTAACGTTGGGTGAGAAAATTTGAGGCATATGAAACTGGGCTTATACTTCAATTATAAATTAATTACACAAGATTAGACGATTCAGCTCCTCAAGCCTGTCATGCTAGTCAATAGATTCATGGCAAATCTGACAATTCTGACATAATCAAAGACCCCACCCACCCCGACAGTCTCTCGTCTGCCCTTTCCCGTCACACAGAAGATACAACATGTTGAAAGCATGGACAGCTTCCATCCCACTGTTATTAAACTCTTGAAAGGAACTCTTGTGCAATAAAATGGACTCTTAGCCTTTCAGACAAGCGTGTGATCTTGCACTTTATCGTTTCTCAGTAGCTTTTACCCTTTATTCTGAGTTGTTGGTTTTTACTTTGTCTTAGCTCAGTGCACTGTGCAGTGATTTGATCTGTATATGTAAGACAAGCTTTTTGCTGTATTCTGGTACATGTGCCAATAATAAACCGATACCAACAGCATCTCTAATGTCCACTATTCCCTTACTGACTGGAGATCCATCAATCTCAGCCTTAAATATACTAAAGGACTCCGTGGCAGGGAGTTCCAAAGACTCACAACTCTGAGAGATGAAATGTTCCCTCATCATGGTCTTGCATGAACATTGTCTGCCTATGTTTCTCATTGGTCTAAACTCTACGTGGACCCACAGGATAACCCCTCCATACCCAGGATCATCCTAGTGAATGTTCTCAGAACTATCTCCAATACAGTTCTAACTTCCTTTAGATAGGGGGAGTCAAATTTATTTAGAGTACTCAACATGTGGTAGCTCTAGTTTTTATTGATTTATTTGTTTATTGAGATGCAGTGCAGAATAGACCCTCTGGCCCTTCCAGTCGCACTGCGCAGAAATCCCCGATTTAATCCTCGCCTAATCATGGGACAATTTGCAATAACCAATTAACTTATCATCTAGTATGGCTTTGGACTGTAGGAGGAAACTGGAGCCAGACTTCTCTACTTTTATATATACTAACCTCCTTAAAATATAGGGTAAGGTACCAATAGCCTTCCCTAGCATCTGCTGCACTTGTGTTTCAGGTACAAGGACATCAAGTCCCTCTTGCAGTCTATTACTAGTTTTTTCTTCTAAAGTTAAATTCACATTTTCTCACATTATAGTCCAATTAACTCTTTGCCCATTTAACTTATCAATATCTCTGTATAAACTCTATCTTCTTCCTTGCCTTCCCACCTATTTTTGTCATCCGCAAATACCGTGCTTTCGCTTTCTTCCTCCGGGTCATTAATGTATATTGTAAACAGCTGCATTTCCCACACTTGAGCCCTGTGGTACCTCACTGGTCAGAGGTTGTTGTCTCAGAAATGACTCCTTACCCTATTCGCCACCTCCTGCCTGTTAGGCAGTCCTCTCTCCAAGCCGATCTTTTACCTCCAAAACCTTTGATGTAACACCTTGTTAAAAACCTTTAGCAAGTCCTCCTGTAGTACATCTACCAGTTGCCCTCTATCCACTCTGGCTGAAGAACCTTAATGAAATTGCTTGACATGGTTTCTCCTTCATGAGGCCGTGTTGGCTCTGCTTGATTACACTAGTCAACACAAAAGTAGTTGGGAAGGCAGGCAGTTCACACAGAGAGACTAATCTGTTCAGTCTGTGGGAAAAGAGTTGGTAAATAATGTAAGAATATGTGAAGTTGTTCATTTTGGAAGGAAAAACCAAAGTTAACAGAGAAACACTGCAAAAAAACTGCATAGCATTGGGCGTCCTTGTGTATTTTCCAGATAAACTGCTACTATTTCCTTAATAATTAATACTAACATTTTTTCCAACAAAATGTCTGGCTAATCAGCCTGTGGTTTTTGTCTGTTACCTCCCTGTCCTTCTAAATAGGGGTGTCACATTGGCGGTTTTCCAAACCTCTGGCACTTGAAAAATGACAGGAGACTTTAACCTACATATAGAGTGGACAAATGTAAGAAGGTGGAAGATGAATTGAGGGAATGTGTTCAAGATGTTTTTCTAGATCAATATGTTGACAGACTATCGAGGGAAAAGGCTATTTTAGAGCTAGTTTTGTGCAATGAGTAGAGGTTGATTGATAATCTCTTTGTCAAGGAGCCTTTAGGGGAAAGTGATCATAATATCATAAATTTTTGCACTGAGATTTGAAAGTGATGTGGCTCAGTGCAAAGCTAGGGTCTTAGAGCGAAACAAAGAAAGCTGTGAGGTTTGAGATGAGAGATGGCTGCAGATGATTGGGAAAAAGGTAGGACATTTAACGGTTAGCAGTTAAAGAAATAATGTACAAGTTGCAAAAATATATTCCTTTACAGCACAAAAAAGCAAAAAGACATTCATCTGTAGCTGATGAGAGAAATTAAGGACAGTGTTAACTCAAGAGAAGAGGCTCGTAACATTGGCTATGAGCCTCCTTTCTTGAGTTAATAATGCATTTAATTTCAGTGAAATACTGAAATAGTGGTAGACTTGAGAAGTGGAAGCATCTTAGAACTCAGCAAAGGAAGGTCAGAAATTAGTTACAGGAAGGCAAAATGAGGCAGGTACAGGGAAAGGAATGTGTATGTAAGAAGAAGTGAGAGCAGATATAAACCTCCTGCCAGAAACAAGAAATAAGGAAAGACTGAGAATTACAATTCACTTGTCTCAATGGAAAAAGTCACACAAAACCGAGAGTTGAACATCAAGGTGTAGTGAGATCGAAGAACTCAAGAGCTAAGTGTTCGTTGAAAAATAGTGCTTGAGTTTGAGAGTTAATAAATCCCAGAGATCTGATGATTCATATATCGGGGTTTAAGATGTCAAAGTAAAGTTTAACACTATATACAGTACAGTGTATGTATGCACAGATGCAATGAAAATCTTGCAGAAACATTATAGCATCAGAAAAGCAGCATTCTCAAGAAAGATGTAACTTAAACAAAAGTCAAACCCCCCCCCACCCTGGCTGTTCTCTTTTCTCTCCCCTCCCATCAGGTAAACAATACAAAGGTATGAGGACACATACCACCAGCCTCGAGGATAGCTTGTATGCCGCCGTTATAAGCCTCTTGACTGGGCTCTTATATGATAAAGATGAACTCTTGATCTCTCAGTCGTGGCCCTTACACTTTATTTAGCTATCTGTACCATTCCACCAGATTTTCAATCTCCCTCTGATTCATCACCATCTTTGATTTGGCCAACAACAGTAGCATCGTCAGCAAACTTGCCCTGCACATCCCCTTTAAACTTGCCCCCTCACCTGAAAGCTACGCCCTCTAATGTTTGACATTTCTACCCTGGGGAAAGGATTCTGACCATGTTTCTCATAACTTTATGCAGTGGAAGTCTTGGGCACATATACAGCATACAGCTAGGGTGCCGTATGACTTCTGCACAGTTCTGAATTTGTCAATGTGGAGTAGAGAGCAGGTCTGTAAATCTGGCAGGAGAAAAGGTTATTGGAAATGGTGGGGGTGGAGCAGCACGTGGGGGTGTGGGACAGGTGGCAGTGAAGGAGTGTCAGAGGCAGGGGGTGGTGCAGGTGCAGACACACCCAGCCCTGAGACACCAGGCCGGTCACTTGATTCCAAACAATAAGTTTATTGATCATTACTGGATGCCCCTCTGGTGCTTCCTGCTCCCTCATATTTTCCTTCCCTTTTTCCCAACCACAATTCCCCTCTCTCTGCCCCCTTCCCACTCTCAGTCCATAATAGAGGCCCGTATAAGAATCAGATATGCCATAAAATTAGTTTTTATTTTGTGGCAGCAGTACAGTGTACAGTATTGTGCAAAAGTCTTAGGCACCCTAGGTATATAATGTATATGTGCCTAAGATTTTGCTCAGTTCTGTTCATGTATTGTACTTCTATCATGTTGCCTACTCAATCTCTAATGCTCCAGAGAAACCAACCCAAGTTCATCAAACCTCGCGTTATCGCACATACCCTCTTATCCAGGCAGCATCCACGGTAGCGTAATGGTTGGTGTGACGTTATTACAGCTCGGGGTGTTCCAGAGTTTGGAGTTCATTTCCGGCACTGTTTTAAAGGGTTTCTATGTCCTCCCTGTGGAATGCATAGGATTTCTCCCCACAGTCCAATGATGTACCGGCTTGGTTAGTTGGTCATTGTAAATTGTCCTGTGATTAGTTGAGGGTTAATCGGGTTTGTCAACGATTGCTGGGACGATGGTGGCTCAGAGGGCCGGAAGGACCGACTCCCAAGCGGTGTCACTAAATAAATAAATAAAACTTTATCTGCAAAGCTTCCACATCCTTTCTGTATTTGGGCGACCAGAAGTGCACACCAAACTCTAAATGTAGCCTAACCAGTTACATACAGCGCACCGACTCTTGTATTCAATGTCCCTAGTGTTGATGGCAAGAATGTCATATGCCCTCTTTACCACTCTCTTTATTTGTATTGCCACTTCCATAGAACTATGGACTTTGACCCCAAGATCCTTCTGTGCGTCAACACCGTTAATGGTCCTGCCATCTACTGTACAATTTCCTCTTACCTTTGACCTCCAAAGTGCAACACCTCACATTCGCCCGTAAAAAACACTACCTGCCATTTCTCCAGCTATGACTGTGACCTATCTCCTTCTCTATAATTGCCCACAGGATGGTGTGATTGCAGGCAAGGCAGGTAGAGGGAATGCACCATTAAGCTGGGTGCCAACCGCTGTAAAACAAGAAGAAGAAGAAGAAGAAGAAGAAGAAGAAGGAGAAGAAGAGATCTAGTGGATTGTTCCAGAGGCCCCTCAGCCCTTCCCTGTGTCCAATAGGTATGATGTTCTTTCTCCCCGTCTGGGCATGAGTGGTGACTGCAGAGGGGATGAGCAAACTGTTGGTAGCACCAATGCACAGGGAGCCATTCAAGTAAGAAATATAGAGGTTAGAACAGTTAGGGGAACATGCAGTATTCTCTGCAGCCAACATAATGAATCCTGACAGTTTTATTGCTTGCCTGGTGCCAGAGTTAAGGATATTTCATCTGGACTGGTAAAAGTATTTTTTTCTGGAAAGGAAAAGAAGTGTGGGGTGAGGATCCAGTTATCATGGTTTATGTGGACTCTAATGACATAGGCAGGACCAGGAGAAAGGCTCTGCTGAAGAATTATGAGAAGTTTGGGCAAAATTGAAAAGTAAAAGAAGTGTGACAACCTCTGGATTATTTCATGAGTCATGTGCAGATTGGCAAATGGTGGCTAGGATTAGGGATGTAAATGCCCAGCTCAGAATATGGTGTGAGGAAAATGGGTTGGGGTACCCCTGACACTGGCACCAGTATGTGGGGAGAGCAGAACTGTTCCATGGGATGGGCTCCATTGAATTGTGCTGGGGCCAGTGACAGGGTCAAAAGAGACAGGTGGCTTTGTAAGTCAAGAAGGTATCAAGGCAGTGTAGTGACGTGATTTGGAGGCAATGGGTAGTGATGTAGAAACTGTTTCTGTTGTAATCGTGAACTTCAGGGGAAAGATATGGGTGGGAGTTGTCAATAAACCCACAAAGGATGACCTCTCCGTAGGTCAGAGCATAAATGGTTGAGTGAACTCGGCCTTTTCTCCTTGGAGCGATGGAGGATGAGAGGTGACCTGATAGAGGTGTACAAGATGATGAGAGGCATCAATCGTGTGGATAGTCAGAGGCTTTTTCCCAGGGCTGGAATGGCTAGCACGAGAAGCACAGTTTTAAGGTGCTTGGAAGCAGGTACAGAGGAGATGTCAGGGGTAAGTTTTTAAAGCAGAGCCTGGTGAGTGCATGGAATGGGCTGCTGGTGGAGGCGGAATGATAGGGTCTTTAAAGAGACTCCTGGACAGGTACATGGAGCTCAGAAAAATAGAGGGCCTTGGGTAACCCTAGGTAGTTTCTCAGGTAAGGACATGTTCGGCACAGCCTGTATTGTGCTGTAGGTTTTCTATGTTTCTATATCTTTGGCCCACAACGTCTGTGCTGAGGATGATGCCAGTTTAGAGTAATCTTGTCTGCCTACATGTGGTCCATACATCTTTGTTCATGGTGAAGCCAGATCATTAGAAAGATTTAGGGTGGAGAGAGATAAATAATGAAGGATTGAGGGTTATGGGGGAGCTGTACAGTTGAGGTGTTAGGGTCAGCATAGATCAATCAGAATATAGTAAACCACAGGACCTGGTCTCAGGGTTAGTAAATAATATGAGACTGAATGGTGTTGGTGTTCAAGAGCAAATAAGGGTACTTGCACATGTGTTACTGAAGGCAAGCGTGTAGGTGCAGCTAGAGGAGGGGAGGGGAGAGTGGTGTGTTAATCGTTATTATTAGAGGATTCAGAGCAGTAAAGGAGTTTTAGTACAATTCTTAGGGTTTTGCTAAGACTGTGGCTCGGATGTTGTGCACAGTGTTGGGCTCCTTGCAGAAGAAAGGGTGCGCTTACCATGGAGACTAGCTCTAGGTAAGGCAGGTAAACCAAATGAGGAGAGACTGAACGGACTGGGAATGTACTCTGCAGTGTTTACGAGAATGAGAAGAGATTTTATTGAACTTCACAAAATTCTTCAAAGGTCTGATAGGTTGGAAATAGGGAGAACATTTCCCCGACTGAGACATCTAGGGCCCAGGAGCACAGTTTGGGGATAAGGACTAGGGCTGATTAGGGCCCAGATGATGATAAATTCTTTCTTTCAGAAAGTGGTTAATCTTTGGTCTTGTCTATTCAGAGCAGAGATTGATAAGTTCCGAGATATTGAGGGAATAAGAGGATTTGAAGATAGCGCTGGAAATTAGTGTTTAGACCAGCTGTTATCTTGATGAATGGTAGAGCATTCTTGAAGAGGCCAACAGATTACTGTTCCTGCTCCTGTTTCTTAAATTATTCGTTGTAATCTCCTTACACACGCTCAGCCTCTACCATTCAAACAGTTGTGATAGGTCTATACCCAGCTCTGTTTCCCTGACAAAGATCCAATTATTTTCTTAGGCTTAGAATTTTAACCCGTTCCAAATGTGTCAAAGAACTATTCTGTCTCACTTGAAATAAGGACCCTCAGAAGATTTAGGACGGAGATGAGGAGGAACTGTTTTTCCCAGAGAGTGGTGAATCTGTGGAATTCTCTGCCCAGGGAAGCAGTTGAAGCTTCTTCACTAAATATACTTAAGATACAGTTAGATAGGTTTTTACATAGTGAGGGAATTAAGGGTTATGGGGAAAAGGCAGGTAGATGGAGCTGAGTTTACAGACAGATCAGCCATGATCTTATTGAATGGTAGGGCAGGCTCGATGGGCCGGATGGCCTACTCCTGCTTCTATTTCTTATGTTTTTATATTAATCATGGAGACAGAATCTTACAGCATAGAAATGTGCCCCTCAGCCTACTGACTGACATGGGCTCCCATTTACATTCACCCTACATTAACCCCATCTTATTTTCCCCACACTCCCACCAACTCCCCAACATGCTCCCTCCACATGAGGGGAAAATTACAGTGGTTAGTTAACCCATGAACCCTCACATCTTTGGGATATGGGAGGATTCTGGAGCTTCTGGAGGAAACACACGCAGTCATGGGAGAACGTGCAGACTCCACACAGACAGCACTGGAGGTTAGGATTGAGCCTAGGCTGCTGGAGCTGTCAGATATCAGCTCTACCAACTGCACCAGCTGAAATTAAAACATCTTATTGCCACAAACAATCCATTTACAACCAGCTACTGAGCATTTCCATTTAATAGAAAAATTATCCAGTATAACAGGTTTGTGCTTGACCTGAAATCCACATTGGTCAAGTAGCAGTGAATTCTGTAAGTAAAGCTCTCTGGAATGACACCCTGTGAATGAGGTGACAACCTGCTTTATTACATCATGCTGTATGGTCCAGGCAGCACAGGCTTTCATTCTGTTTCCATAGGAGGTTTTAGAGATTTGGCATGGCCCCACCAATCCATGCCAGTTTTTATCGACGGACCATAGAAATCATTTTGGATGCATAACAGCTTGGTATGGTAACTGCTCCGCACATGACCACAAGAAACTGCAGATTTATGGACACAGGTCAGCCCACCACAGGAACTACCCTCCCCTCTGTCTACAGCTGAGCAGCCTGCATTAGCAAAGACCTCAGCCCATCCTGAACATTCTCTCTTTCCCCCTCGTTCAGAAGAGACAAAATCCTGAAAGCACGGTCACCAGCTTCTGTCCTGCGGTTGCCAGGCTTTTGAACGGACCTCTTGTGCAATAAGATAGACTCTTGACCTCACAATCTTCCTCATTATGATTCTGCACTTCCTCATTTACCTACGCCGCACTTTCCTGGTAGCCTTTACATTTCATTCTGCATTGTTATTATTCCAGCCCGTTGCTCAGTGTAATGATTCAATCTGAATGAACGGTATACAGGGCAAGTTTCCGCTGTGTCTTGATGTATGCGACAATAATAAACCATTGCCAGTAATGCGTCATCGAATGCAGCATCTCATCCCACTGTTAATGTTAGCTCCACACTGATTTGCTGTGTATTATTCTGTTGCTAAAGTTACATGTTATGAGGCACACTGAATACTCTTATGCCATATTCATAATGTATTCTGTATATTCTATGGCTAAGACATGGCTACGTTTTTCCTACTTGCTTCCGTCAATCAAAGGCTGGGCAAGCTGGAGATATCAAATGAAAACAGAAAATGCTCTCACATTGAGTACATTAGAAGAATGATGAAACACAAACAGAAACAGATGTTTGAAACAGACTGGATCAGGCAGCATAGGTGATTGAAGACCAGTCGTGGACCTTGCATTTGTTCTCCTGAACTCCCGCTCCACCTGGCACCTTCGCTGCTCGAGATCCCACGCACTCCGCAAATTAAAGCAAGCTAGTTGCTGGCATGAGTTAGAAAGCACCAGCAGAAACAAATATATTTGATATTTTCTACCGCTTATAGTTCTATTTCTTATTTCAGCACTTTGTCAGATATTGATATTGATTGACAAAAGTTAAGTGCTGACTTGAGATGATGCGGACTTTCTGGAAAGGACAGGATACTTAAACAGGACGGGAAAGGTGTAGCAGGGCACGATTTTAATGCTGGTAAATAGGATTAGTGTAGATGGGCAAAGAGATCAGCATGGATATGCTGGGCTGAAGGGCTGTACAGCCCCACGATTTATGGACAGTAGACAGAGGCAAAATGTGAGCATATGCGTGAAACTCAATAATTATTCATCCATCAGGAAAGTAAATTCTGAACAAAAACTCTGTATGACTTACCAAAGTTCATGTTGCACCCAGGAAGGCGGTATGTAAGCTTGGCAGAAAAAGTACAGATCTGAGCATTGGGAGAATTGTAGAGTTTCATAAAAGAGGACAAAAAGATTGATGGGAGAGGGGCAACAAAATAAACTAGCAGGGAACATAAAAATTGTAAAAATCTTCTCTAAATATGTTATGAGAAAAAGATTAGTGACCAATATCTTTGTGTACTTTCTAGCCATGCGTGAGGTCCTGGAGGATTTGTAAGTAATTAATGTTCTATTATTCAAGATAGGAAACAGGAACAATCCTGCAATCTGTAGATTGGTGTGTCTCATGTTAGTAGTAGGGAAGTTACTGTAGTTGATTCTTAAGGAAAGGATTTATGAGCAATTGGAAAACCATGGCCTAATTAGGGACAGTCTGAGTAACTTTATATAGGGCAGGTTGTGTCGTACTAGCTTGATCAAATTTTTCAAGGAGGTGATGATGTTGATTGATGAAGGTAGAGCTGTGGGTAGCGGAGACGACTAGCAAAGGATTCTGCAGGATATAGATCAGTTGCTGATATGGGTGGAGAAATGGCAGATGGAGTTTAACCCAGCCAAATGTGAAATTTTGCATATTGGGAGATCAAATGCAAGGAGACATTATGCTGTTGCTGGAAAGACCTTTTGCTGTGTGAAGTGCAGAGGGATCTTGGGATTCAGGTTCAAGTTGGTAGCTCCCATTTAAAGTGAAAGAAGGAAAGATGAAAGGAGATTTGTGGGGCAAGTTTTCTACATAGGAAGTGTAGGGAACCTAGGATGGTGAAGGACAAAGATATGACACAGGCAGTCAAGAGGCTCTTAGATATGCAAGAAATAGGGAGATACGGACATCGTGTAGACAGAAGGGATTAGGTCATTTGGGTTGTTCATTTAATTAGTTTTGCACAACGTTGTAGGACAAAGGGCCTGTTGTACTGTTCTACGTTCACAGAGCAATATTGATCCCCTACAGCTTGAAACAAAAGAAATTAAAACTGGGAAGTAAGAAATGGCAGAACAATAAACATGTACGGTAATTCCATCCTCACAAAGGAGGGTGCACGTAGGAACCAAGGGGGTCCAGAGAGATGGAGGAACAGAAGGAAACCAAAGAAATACTGTTTGGGAAATGAATGTTTTCAGTCCCCAGGACCTGATCATTCACGTCACAGAGCGGTAAAGAAAATAGAGGAGAGGGAAGGTCAGAAAGGGAAGGATCAGACCAGAAGGTAGATATCAGGAAAAATATTGAAAGGCAACATTGAATACAGGTATGATGGTATGATGGGCCGGATAGTTTGAATTGTGCCTATTTTAATGCTGGGAGTATTATTGGTGAGGGTAATGAACTTAGAGCATGGGTCAGTTCATGTGACTACGATGCTGTGGTCATTACTGAAACTTGTTTGAGAGAGAGGCAGGAATGGGTGATTAATGTACCAGGTTTTTGATGTTTTGGATGAGATAGAAGAGGAGGTAAACAAGGGGGTGGATTTGCGCTACTGATCAGGGACAATATCACAGCTGCACTCAGAGGAAACATAATGGAGGGGTCAGACGCGGAGTCCATTTGGGTGGAACTCAGGAAAAGAAAGGGTGTCATCACACTGATGGGATTGTACTGCACCGGGACATAGAGGATAGATATGTAATCAGATTAAGGAAACGTAAAAATAATAGGGTTGTTGTCACGGGGGATTTCAACTTCCCTAATGCAAACTGGGGCCTCCTTAGCATAAAGGGTTTAGATGGGCAGAATTTGTCAAGTATCCTGGAAGGTTTTTTAAATCAGTATGTATCAGTATCAATGAGAAGAGGGATTGTACTGGACATGGTGTTGGGTAATGAACCTGGCCAGGTGACTGACCTTTCAGTGGGTGAGCAGTTAGGGAACAGTGATCACAACTCCTTAACTTTCAGGATAGCTATAGATGAGGATAGGTATGGTCCTTGTGGGAGAGTTTTAAATCGGAGTTGGGCAAAGTACAAGGGCATTAGACAGGAACTAAGAGGATGTTAATAAAAGTCCACATCAGACATGTGGAGGGTGTTTAAAGATCAATTGCACAGAGTATGGCGATGGTATGTTCCTGTTAAAAGGAAGGACAGGGATGGAAAGATAAGAGAACCTTGGATGTCCAGAGATGTGATGAATTTAGTCAAGAAGAAAAAGGAAAAGTACGTGAAGCTTCAGAAGTTAGGATCAAACGGAGCACATGAGGATTGTAAAGAAGCCAGAACTAAAGAAGGGAATTAGGAAAGCCAGGAGGGGCCATGAAAAGTCTTTGGCAAGTAGGATTAAGATGAATCCCAAGGCATTCTATACCTACATCAAGAGCAAGAGGATAACTAGAAAGAGGATGGGACCACTCAAGGATAAAGGGGAACATTTGCTTGGATACAGAGAATGTGAGTGAGGTACTTAATGAGTACTTTGCTTCAGTATTTACCAAGGAAAAGGATATGGCGGATCAGGAGATCGGTACTGAGTGTATAAATATAATAGGATGTTTAGAGGTCAGGGAGGAGGAAGTGCTGGGTCTCCTAATGAGTATTAAGATGGATAAGCCCCCAGGGCTTGATGGCATTTACCCCAGATTAATGAAGGAGGAAAGAGATGTGATTGCTGGGCCCTTGACTAGAATCTTTGTGTCCTCTCTAACCACAAGTGAGGTCCTGGAAGATTGGCGAGTGGCTAATGTTGTACTTCTTTTTAAGAAGGGAATACGGGAAAATCCTAGGAAATGTAGACCAGCGAGTCTCATGTCAGTTGTAGGAAATTGCTGGAGAAATTCTTAGGGATAGGATATACTGTATGAGCATTTGGAAACCCATAGCCTAATTAGGGAGAGCCAACATAGCTTTGTGCATGGCAGGTTGTGCCCCAGCAACTTGATTGAGTTTTTTGACAAGTTGACGAGGGAGATTGATGAGGGCAGAGCAGTGGATATTGCCTACGTGGATTTTAGTAAGGCATTTGACCAAGTCCCTCATGGGAGGCTAATCGAGAAGATTAAAATGCACGGGGTCCACGGCAACTTGGCTGTTTGGATTCAGAACTGGCTTGTGCATAGAAAACAGAGGGTAGTAGTTGAAGGAACTTATTTGAGCTGGAGGTCTGTAATTAGTGGCGTTCCAGAGGGATCTGTGTTGGGACCTCTGCTGTTTCTGATCCATATAAATAACCTGAATGAAAATGTAGGTGGCTGGGTTAGTAAATTAATGGATGATACCAAGATTGCTGGAGTTGTGGATCGTGTAGATGACAGGCAAAGATTACAGCACAATATAGATCAGTTGCAGATATGGGCTGAGAAATGGAAGATGGAGTTTAACCCAGGTAAATGTGAGGAATTTCACCTTGAGAGGGTAAATGCAAGGAGACAGTACACTGTTACAGGCAAGATCCTTAACAGTGTCGCTGAGCAGAGAGATCCTAGGACCCAAGTTCATAGCTCCTTGAAGTGGTTACACAGGTTGATAGGATGGTTAAGAATGTTTATGAAATACTTGCTTTTATTAGTCAAGGCATTGAGTTCAAAAGTCAAGAGGTTACATTGCAATTTTATAAAATTCTGTGTAGGCCATGTCTGGAGTATTGCAGACTATTCTGGTCACCCCACTCTAGGAAGGATGTTGAGGCTTTGGAGAGGGTGCAGAAGAGGTTTACCAGGATGCTGCCTGGTTTAGAGGGCATGTGCCATCATGAGAGGCTGGATAAACTTGGGTTGTTTTCTCTGAAGTGTCAGAGGCCGAGGGGAGATCTGATAGAGGTTTACAAGATTATGAGAGGCTTAGATAGAGAGGATGGAGAGTTTCAGTTTTCTAGAGTTGAAATATCTAATACCAGAGTGCATTCATTGAAGATGAAAGGGTTAATTTTTATTACTTGGAGAGTGGGGGATGCTTGGAATGTGCTGCTTGATATGGTGGTAGAGACAAATACATTAGAGGCTTTTAAGAGACATTGGGCTAGGCACATGGATGTAAGGAAG
This sequence comes from Hemitrygon akajei, assembly GCF_048418815.1. Lineage (NCBI taxonomy): Eukaryota > Metazoa > Chordata > Chondrichthyes > Myliobatiformes > Dasyatidae > Hemitrygon > Hemitrygon akajei. Next base: position 13,088,309 of record NC_133144.1, read on the forward strand.
GTGGAGGGATATGGACAAGGTGTAGGTTAGAGTGATTCGAGTTTGGGTGTTTTTGATTTGCTTTTTAGCTGGTTCGGTACAACATTGTGGACCGAAACGCACGTTCCTGTGCTGTTCTCTTCTATGTTGGTGGGCTTTTGCTGAAACTATTATGAATTGGATGGGGGCAAATGTAACTCTGCTAAACAAAGAAAGAAAGAAACGGAAACCCTGGGATGGTGCCAGTGGGGAAATTGCAAAAATCTCTTACAAATGATTCAGTAGTAGAATAGTTAGACAACATTAATGGAATTAGGTAACATCAGTAGGTGTTTGTAATGAGAAATAGTTCTTTTCAAACCTATTGTAATAGCTTAAAGATGTAACCAGTAGAATGATAGGATGTGTTTGATAAAGTGCCACAAAGTTAAAGCAGGTGGAACTGGAGGTAACGCTCAAGCATGGACAGAAAATTAGTGAACAGATTGAAAACTGAGTAGGAAATACTGGGTCCTTTTCCCAGTTAACGGACTGTGACTGGTGAGGTACCACATGGATCATCTTTTGGCCCTCAGCTGTTCACAAAACACATCAATGATTTGGAGAAGGGAACTAAATGTAACGTCTCTAAGTTTGGATGACAACACGGTGGAAAGTGTGGAAGGTATGCAGATGTTGCAAAGAAACTCCAAAGCAACTTAACCACGTGGGCGAGTGGTTGCATATACGGCAGATGCAGCTTAACATAGATAAACGTGAGGTTTTTCACTTAGATGGAAAGAGAGATTATTTCCCGAGGGGTAATAGATGGGAAAATGGCGGTTCAGAAGAGTCACTGAAAGTGAGCAGTTAGGAAGGCAAGTGGTACTTTGGAGTTTATTAACATTGGTTGTAGGTGCAGTAGTGGGGATAGCTTGCTGCACCTGTACAGGACCTTGGTGAGCCCACTTCCAGAATTTTCCATGCAATTTTAATCTCCCTATCTAAAGGATATATTTGCCACAGAATGGGTGAATCAAAAGTTTATTAGACTGAAGCTTGACGTAAGTGGAAAGATCGGGTCCTGATGCAGGCTTGCGACCTGAAACATTGACCCTTTTGCCTTCATGGAAGCTGATTGACCCCTGATCCGTTCTAGCAACACACACAAAGTGCTAGAGAAACTCAGCAAGTCGGGCTGTATCCGTGGAGGAAAATAAACACTGGGGGCTTTGGGGCCAAGACCCTTCATCAGGACAGTTCCACCAGTTTACTTCCAGTGAGAGATTGTGCTAATAAGACCTATACTCACTGGAGTTTACAAGACTGAGAGAGGATCTCTATCAGGAATTTACAGTCTAAAGACACGGAGGATATTCCTGATTGCTGGAGAATCCAGAACAAGGGTCAGCCTCACGGATACACAGTGTGCTATTTAGAACCAAGAGCAGGAAAAATGATCTTGCCCATGGGGTGATGACCTGTGGATTTCTCTACCACATAAATCAGGGGAAGTCAAGTCATTGTGTTTAATTGAGATGGCCCAAGGGATAAGAATATTAAGGACAGAGATCTGCTAAGATGGTGCTGAGTGTTGGAACAGGTTTTCAGGAACCAGTCAGGTGTCATGAGAATTAATAAAGGGATGACCATGTTACTGGGGCTATATTACAGACGGTCCACAGGATTTAGAGGAACAAATTGCAGAGATCACAGACTGTTGCAAGAAATGTCAGGTTGTTATGGTATGGATTAAGGGTGAAAGGTGAGAAGTTTAAGGGGAACATGAGGGGAAATTTCCTCACTCAGCAGGTTGTGTGAGTGTGGAATGAGCTGCCGAACAAGTGGTCCATGCGAGCTCGATTTCAATGTTTAAGAGAAGTTAGGATAGGTACGTGATAGTAGGGGTGTGGAGACTCTGGTCCCGGAGAAGGTTGATGGGAGAAGGCAGTTTAAATGTTCTAGATGGACTAATGCTCCTGTTTCCATGGTGTACTTCTCTGTGATTCTATGACAGTGGTCTGCTCCTGCTTCTGTTGTCTGTGTCTCTCTATATTCTCCCTCTCAGAGTTTGACACAGTGCACGCAAAGGAAAGCAGCTCCCCAAGTGTGTCCACGCCACTCAACCAATACCCTAAACCAATGCTCACAGCACTCCACTTTGGATCTTGCTGTGTACTTATTGTTTCGTACATAATGACAAAAATTCTGGAGTCCCTCGTCAGGTCAGACAGCATGTCTGGAGAGGGAAACAGTTAATGTTTCAGCTCAATGACCTTCGATGTTGACTGTTCCTCTCCGCACAGATGCTGCCCGACCTGCTGAGTGTTTCCCGTGTTTTCTGGTTGGATTTCAGAGTGTGGGTGTCCATGACAGTTTTCCTCTGGGTATCCTGCTTTGTAGTAAGTGTTGTACATGCACCAGTCTCCTTTGTTAAGGGGAAATGGCACTGTGATGAGCATGTACAACTTTTGCAGTGTCCAGTGGCTGAGGAGGAAGAATTTAACTCAAAATGAAGAGATGTTAGTGGGTCCCAGATAAAAATCTGCAACGTGACAGGAGCATCTGACAAACCCGCTGTTGACCAGTGAAGCTGAGGGCTAATATCTCCCCACCATCTGCTCCCCACCCCTCCCACCATCTGCTCCCCACCCCTCCCCACCTCTCCCCTCCACCCCGGAGCCTGGAGCAGCAATGGCCAGCAGGAGGTGGCAATGGATTTAATGTGCACCTGGCCATCGCGGAGGCTGTGCCAGCCTTGTTCTGCCCGGAGCTCACACCCCACTGACTGCAGCAGGCAGCTGGGAGGATCAGTGTCACCAACGCAGTGGGTCTGCCTGGACCTGCTCCGCTCCCATTAATCACTCTTGGAATGCCTGACCACAAAGCAGAACAGCACCTTGTTGAAGCAAAAGCTGTTTCATTAAACACGGTGTATCAGGGAAGAGCCTTAATACTTGAGACACCTAATGCAGGAACTGTATTGCAAAATAACTTTGTTCAATGTGAAAAGAATTTGCGCAGCAAAGGTTATTGTCCTCTCCTCCTACTTGGTGATATCCCCACCCTGAGGTTCACGAGGGAGGCAGCTTTCACGTATCATTCAAAGACCTGAGAGGTGCCTGTGTCACCCAGCAACAACAAAACTGATGAGTTGACTGCAGACTTCAAGAATGAGAAGGAGCGGGGGAAATGGTGGTGTGGACAGTCGGCAGCTTCACTTTCCTGTGTCAATGTATTGGATGACTTGTCATGGGGCCAGCACGTAGATGGAAGGTGTGCCAACATTTTTACTTTCTTAGGAGGTAAAGGAAGTTCAGATTGTCACTGAACACCCTTAACAGATTTCTACAGATGTACTGTTTCCTGACCCATTGCATCGTGGTTTGAATCAGCAATTCAAATGCACAGAAACATGAGAAATACTGGAGAGTAATGGACTCAGCCCAATACATCACAGGAACATTCCTCTCAGAAGTATCTACATGAGGCACTGCCTCAAGAAGACAACATTTCTCATCAAAATCCCCCCACCCTCTGGGCCATGCCATCTTCTCACGGCTACCATTGGGCAGGAGGTATAACATCACCAGGTTCAGGAACAGTTACTTCCCTTTAACCGTTCATTCTTGTGGCAACCTGCACAACGGTAATCATTACTTCAGTGTAGCAACAGATGAAGCTTTGTATTTGTTTTGTTCTAAAAGTGTTCTTTTGCTGAAGGGTGGAGCCGTTTGAAAAGAACAAGTCTCGTTAAGAATCATTGTTTGAATTAGCGAGTGAGAGAGCAGCATCTCTGAAGGGCATGGGCTGTTTGAACAGAGCATGTCCCATTGGGATTTGGGTTCTATTTGAGCCAATAAAAAGTGGGAGCGGTCATTGTGTGAGTGGGCCAGTGTCAGAGTGGTCAACCTTTGGTTCAACAGGCTTTGGTGAGAACAGGTAAGCAAAGGGTGCTGAGTCATTTGTAATAATTTGTTTTTGATTGCGGAACTTGTGCTTGAGAAGTTGGAGCCAAATGTATAAAAAGGTATAACAAGGTTTCAGGGAGAAGGCACAGGTAAGAACTGGTAAGCATTTTTTAAATGTCTGTAAATTGTTAGTCTTTAGTTCACAGTAGGCAGGATGGTTAAGGCTCCTCCTGTGAGATGTGGGATTTCAGCAAGTCTACCCCTCTGGATACTACTGGGAGAGGGATGACAGCAGCGGCAGCCAGGCCAGTGGCATTGTGGCTCGCTCTGAGGCTCAGCAGGGAAGGGTAAAGACAGGCAGAATGATACTGATAGGAGACTCGATAGTTAGGGGGATGGACAGTAGATTCTGTGGCTGAGGAAGAGACACCAGGATGGTGTGTTTCTTCCCATGTGCTAGGGTTCAGGATGTCTTGGAGACTGCACAATATTCTGAAGGGGGACAGTGTGCAGACAGAGGTTGCGTTGCAAATTGGTGCTAATGGCAGATGTACAATGGGGGAGGTGGCCCTACACAGAGAGTATAAGGAGTCAGGAAAGAGGCCACAGGACCCTATATACAAGAGATCATGGAGATGCTGGAAATCCAGATAATGTTGGGGGAACTCGGCAGGTCAGGCAGCATTGATGGAAATGAATAAACTTCCTTAGGGCTGGCACACCTCAGAGACCTTGAGGCAATTGAGGTAATGCTCCTCAATTCTTTCTGCACCACATTGATGACTGCATTGGTGCTGCTTCAAACACTCACGCTGAGCTTGTTAATTCCACCAATTCTGCCTCCAGCTTCCATCCTGCCTTTAATTTCACTTTGTCCACTCTCTCCATCTTCTGATTTTTTTGCCTCCATCAGTGGAGACATCATTTATAAACCCACCAATTCCCATGGCTGTCTTGACTATTCCTCTTCCCACCCTGTCTCCAGCCATTCCCTTTTCTCAGTCCCTTCGTCTCTGTAGTATCTGTTCCCAGGATGAGTCTGCCCTTCCTGAGGTGTCCCCCACCTTCATACAACAGGGGTTCCCTTCCTCCACCATTGATGCAGCCCTCACCTGCATCTCCTCTATTTCCTGGACATTCCTGCTTACCCCATCTTCCCACCTTCCCACCACCTTAGCAGGGATAGAGTTCCTCTTGTCTTAACCTACCTGCCCATGAGCCTCCATATCGAACACATCATTCTCCGCAACTTCTGCCACCTTCAATGGGCCAAAAACATCTTTACCTACCCCCCACCCTCCGCTTTCCACAGGGATCACTTCCTCCATGATTGTCTTGTCCGTTCGCCTGTCCCCACTAACCTCCCTCCCGGCACTAATCCCTACAATCAGCTGAAGTGCTACACTTGCCCATTCACCTCCTCCCTCACCTCCATTCAGGGTCCTAAACAGCCCTTTCAGGTGAGGCAACACTTCACCTGTGAATCTGTTGGGGTCATCTACTGTATCCAGCGCTCCTGAAGGAGCCTCCTCTATGTTGGTGAGACCTGACGTAGATTGGGGACCACTTTGTCGAGTACCTCAGCTCCATCATGAAAAGTGGAATTGAAATGGCCAACTATTTCAATTTCCATCCCCATTCCAGTTCTGATATTTCTATCCATGGCTGCCTCTTCTGCCACAATGAGGTCCCTCTCAGTTTGGAGGAGCAACACCTCATATTCCGACTGGGTAGCCTCCAACCTGATAGCACGAACATAAATTTCTCCAACTTTTATTAATTTTCCCCTCCCCATTCATCCTTCTTCTGGCCTCTTACCTCTTTGCCTCACCTCCCAATCACCTTCCCCTGGTGCCCTCTCTCCTTCCTTTTCTCCCATTATCCACTCTCCTCTCCTATCAGATTCTTTCTTCTTCAGGCCTTTGTCTTTTCCACTTAACACCTCCTATCTTGTCACTTCACCCCCTCCCCAATATGTTCTTCTCCTCTTATCCCCACATTTTTATTCTGGCTTTGACTCCCTTCCTTTCCAATCTTGATGAAGGGTCCTGGCCTGAAACATCGACTGTTTATTCATTTCCATAGACATGCTCAGTTCCTCCAGCGTTTTGTCTGTGTTGCTCTTAAGAACAGGACTTCCAAGTATGTAATCCCAGATCCATGTACTAGTCAGGGCAGGGATAGGGTTATAGCGCAGATGAATGAGAGGCTGAGGAGTTAGTGCAGAGGGCATGGCTTCAAGTTCTTCGATCACTGGACCCGTACAAGAGGGATGGGTGGCACCTAAACTGGACCCAATAACCTGGCCTGGTGAGTAGCTAATGTTCAAGAGGAGAACCAGGGATAACCTGGAAACTATAGATTGGTGAGTCTCACGTCAATCGTAGGGAAGTGAGGGATAGAATTTATGAGCATTTGGAAAACTATCACCTTATTAGGAAGAGCCAGCAAGGTGTTATACAGGGCAAGTCATGAGTTTTTTGACAAGGTGACAAGGGTGAATGATGAAACTGTGGATGTTGTCTATGTGAATTTTAGTAAGGTGTTTGACATGATCCCTTATGGAAGGCTCATCCAGAAGAATAAGATGCATGGGATCAACAGTGAATTCAAAACAGTCTTGCCCATGGAAGACAGAGGGTGGTGGTTGAAGGGTCTTATTCTAGCTGGAGGTCTGTAATCAGTGGTGTTCCACAAGGATCTGTGCTGCGACCTCTGGTGTTTGCGATGTATATAAATGAAAATGTAGATGGGTGGGTTAATACGTTTGCAAATGCTACGAAGATCGGTAGATGGTGTAGATCACTGGCAAAGGATTTAGAACAGTTGCAGATAGGGGTGGCAAAACAGTAGAAGGCGTTTAACCCAGCCAAATATGAAGTTTTGCATCTTGGTAGGTCAGATGTAAAGGAGACAGTACAACACTGTTAAGGGTACAGGGCCTGAGTTTTTAGCTCCTTGAAAGCTGCTACACAGGCTGATAGGGTGGTTAAGAAGGCACATGGCATGATTGTCTTTATTGGTTGAGGCATTGAGTTCAAGAGTCAGGAAGTTACATTGCAGCTTTATAAAATTCTGGTTAGGGGGCACACAGCAAGTGATGGGCACCTGAAGTGCACTGCTGGGGTAGTGAAGAGGCAGATACATTAGGGTCTTTTAGATCGGCACATGAATGTGAAGAAATGGAAGGGTATGGATGTTGTGAGGGCAGAGGGGATTAGTTTAGTTGGCCATTTGATTATTAATTGATTTGGTTAGGCACAACATTGTGGGCTGAAGGGCCTGTTCCTGTGCTGTACTGTTCTATGTTCTATGTTATATGTTGTATGCAGCAGTAAGATAATAAGCAAATAATCCATCTGCTGATGTATGTCTGATTTTAAAAAAAGGATTTGTCAGGACATTAAAGCATCTGCACTACAGACAAAGGCTCTGACCTTCGTTGGAGAGGACAGTTGCAGCCTCATTAAAGAGTGCACCTTGACCATTTGCAGCATTCCTTCAGTAAACCACAGAACATCCTGGGTAATAGCCGACCCTTAAGCTTCAGAAATGTCAGTTCTCTCTTACATAAAAGATTTGTGAGTTGAAGAAATCAGAATGTTGTAGGCAGCTCTTCTTGAAGAGACAGGGCAAAGGGGACTTGCAAGAAATGTTACATTAGCTGGCAGAATAAATGCGTTTTCAAAATTGGATGGATGGCATCTTGGCTTCCAATAGATGGACTGTAATAATAGCCACACGTTATACAGGCAAAGGTGCTAATGATTATAAGACCAAAGTAGGTAGTAGGAGTGAGGTACAACTCAGCCGTGAACTTATTGTCCATTGGAACAGGTCAATTCCATTTATTCTTGCTACATTACTACAGTTGCAGATCAGAGACCGTGGACCTGTCTTTAGCGGACTGTTCCCTTCACATCTTTTCACACATCCTAGGGTAGTCCTCTTCTCAATTTTATATTCAATACTTATTGAAAATGATCTTGGAACCTGCCATCTTCTCAGGAAGTTCAACTGCTGCATTGTATTTATGAAGGAGACAGGCACAAGTCAGGGAATTATAAGCGAATTAGCCTGATGTTGGTGGTAGGTAAGATTTTAGAATCTATTATTAACGTGAAATGTTGAAGTACTAGGAAACACATGATAAAATAGGGTGTAGTACAGTACAGATCCGCCAAAGGAAGATACTGCCTGACAAACCTCAGATTCAGATTCAGTTTATTGTCATTTAGAAACCACAAATACAATGCAGTTAAAAAATGAGACAACGTTCCTCCAGAATGATATCACAAAAGCACATGACAAAACAGACTACACCAGAAAATCCACATAACGTTTGGCAATCCCCAATCCAGAGTCCGGAGAGGCTGCTGCGTATTAATATCACGTTATCATCTTAGCGCGTTCCCCGGAAAGGAGCTCCAATCCCACCAGACAAAAACAAGACCAAAAACTAAAGCTACAAGACCTGCACAAAACCACATAGTTACAACAGTGCAAACAATAGCATAATTGATTTAAAAAAAACAGACCATGGGCACAGTAAAAATAGTCCAAAAATGTTAAAAGACTATAAGTTCAAAAGAAATCACCACACAGTTTCCACAAGTCCCCAGGGTCCCGACAGACTCGCCATCCCACGCCGGCGGCAGAAGGGAATACCCCCGCTATGGACTTCCACGGCGCCGCCCGACTCAGCCTTGCAGACGCAGCACAAAATGAAAGCTCCGTCGAACCCAGCCTCGCAGACACAGCACACAGTGAAAGCGCTCCAACTGCAGCGGACTCCGAGTCCATCGAACCTCCGAGCCTCTGACCATCTCCTCCGGTACAGCTTCTCCGAGCACCATCCTCTGCCGATTGTATTAAGACGGCCCCGCCAACGGACATCGGCAACGCGACCCCGAGGACTGGGGGCCTGTTCTTCCCAGCAGATCTATTTGAAATATGGAGGCAACAAGCAGTTTAAACAAAGGAGAGTCAATGCATGTTGTTTACTTGGATTTTCAGAAGGCCTTTGACCAGGTGTTGCACACCAAGCTGTTAAACAAAATAAGAGCCTATGGTGTTACATACAAGGTAAGAGGATGGATAGAAGAACCCATGGTGTTACATACAAGGTACTAGGATGGATAGAAGAACCCATGGTGTTACATGCCAGGTACTAGGATGGATAGAAGATTGGCTGACTGACAGAGACTGGGGGCAAAGGAATCATTTTTGGGATGGGTGTGGGTGGCTAGTGGAGTTGTATAGTATTGGGACCACAACTCTTCACATTATATGTTGATGATCTGGATAAAGTGGATGTTGGCATTGTGACAATCTTTCAGATTATACTAAGACAGGTGGAGGAACAGGTAACATCACAGTGGCAAAGAGTCTGCAGAAGGACTTGGATTGGTTGGGAGAGTGGGCAAAGAAGTGGCAGATGCAAGGAAGTGAGGGTTTCTGCACTTAGTTAGGAAGTCAAAGGTATAGACTCTTTGTAAATGGGGAGGGAATTCAGAAAATGAAGGTGCAGAGGGGCTCGGGAGTCCTAGTGCAGGATTCTGTTAAGTTTAAATTGCAGGTTGAGTTGGTAGCAGGGAAGGTAAAGGCAATGTTGGCATTCATTTTGCTCGCTCTCCACGATGTTCACTCCTCTCTCCAGGGTGCCAGCTCCTTTTGCTGTTCCATTGTTTGGTCAATTTAAATGCCAGCCTCGCCAGACTGAAAAGACAGGGTGTTAGGATCTGAGGCGAGAGCAGATTTCACTCGCTCTCCAGGATGGTCAGTCCTTTCTCCGTGGCGCTGAGGCTATGAAGACTGCCCTAGCTGCTGTGCTCCGTGCCTGCTGATATGATGAGCTGATAAGTGAAGCTTTGGGTTACTCCGGGTTTGGATCTGTAGACTAAATTTGGATCAGAATATTGTTGCTTGCTTCAATAGGCTGCAAGATTTGTGTTTTTCTCCCCTTTTCCCTTCTGCATCAGGTGCTGATCATTTTTTTTCTTTAATTAGGTTCTTTCGGGCTTCTTGCTTTGTGGCTACCTGTAAGCAAACAAATCTCAAGATTGTAGAATTTATACGTTCTTTGAAAATAAATGCACTTGGAATCTTTGAAATTGCAGATTGAGTTGGTAGTAAGGAAGACAAATTAATTTTGAGAGGACTAGAATATAAAAGGAAGAATGTAATGCTGAGGCTTTATTGGTCAGACCTCATTTGGAGCATTGTGAGCAATCTTAGGCATCGTACCTAAGGAAGGGGGTGCTGGCCCTGGAGAGGCTCCAAATGCAGCTCATTAAAAATTATCCCAGGAATGAAAAGACTTCAACATAAGAGGAGTGTTTTACATCTCAGGGCCTGTACTTAATGGAGCTCAGAAGGATGAAACCTAACCAATACTGAAATGCTTGTATAGAGTAGACATGGAGGGGATACTTCCATTGGTAGGATCTGAGGGTACAGCCTCAGAGAAAAAGGACATCATTTTAGAACTGAGAACATTTTAGAACAAATTTACCGACACATGCCGGTGATAATAAACCTGATTCTGATCCTGAACTGAGATGAGGAGGAATTTCTTCAGCCTTTGGGTAGTGAATCTATGGAATTTGTTACTACAGAAGGTTGCGGAGACCAAGTCACTATGTTTATTTAAGTCAGGAACTGAAGTCCTTGACTGCTAAGGAAGTTCAGGGTTACGGGATAATGGGGTTGAAAAAAAGCAAAAAAAAACATCAGTTATGTTTGAATGGCAGAACAGACACAATGCTTCTTTATCTTGTTAATTTAACATAAATGTCTTCCCATCTTGTCATGTACACTTGTCTATTTATCTTCTATCTTCTGATAAATGATTCCTGTTTGTTTCTCCCCAGGCACACAACTGAGGCGAAGAGAGCACTGGGAACCTGAAACACTCCCCTCTGCAAAGTGCTGAAATCCAGGTCAAATCAGAAAGTGAAAACTGCAATTTGCATGTTTTACGAAGCAATAGTTTGCACTTTAGTGAAATCAAGCTAGTAAATATAAAGGGGCATGCACAGTTAAGAACAGCACCTTTCAGCACGGTGTACTGAGGGATCCTCGGGCCCAAGCCCATAGCTGCCTGAAAGCAGGTGGTAAAGAAGGCATTAAGTTCAAGAGCCATGGCATTAAGTTCAAGAGTCAGGAAGTTAACTCTAGTTAGGCCACATTGGGAGTACGGCATTCAGTTCTATTTGTCCCACTATAGGAAGGATGTGGGGGCTTTGGAGAGGGTGCAGAAGAGGTTTAGCAGAATGCTACCTGGATTTCAGAGCGTCTGCCATAAGGAGAGGTTGGACAAGTGTGCGTGGTTTTCTTCTGGAACAGACCTTACAGAAACTTGTAAAATTCTGAGAGGCAGAGAAGGGGTAAACAGCTGTGTTGTTTCTCATGGGTGAAATGTTTAATAATTGAGAACATTTAAGGTGAGAGTGTGAGTGTTCAGAGAAGAGAAACACAGCTTTTTTTTTTACACAGAATGGTGGGTGCCTGGAACAGGCTGACAGGGGTATTGGTGGAGACAGATATGGGGGAGGCATTTATAAAGTTCTGAGGTGGGCACATGAGTGTGCAGGGAATGGAGGGATAGAGATCATGTGCAGGTAGAAGGGGTTCGTTAATTAGCTGTCATTAGCTTAATTAGTTCAGCACACCATTGTGGACCAGAGGACCTAGTCCTGTGCAGTAGTGTTCTGTTCTGTTTTAAACTGTATACCCAACTCAAGGGGCTCGATAACCTGTGTATTGAATGCCTCTTCTGTCTGTCTTTTTTATTTTTTTTTAACTTCTCTAATTTCCTTTCCATCTCCCTGATTTCTCCAACCAATCTTTTTCACCATTATGACCAAGTGCTTGGTGATGAGCCAGTATTCTCAGCTTAATACAGGAACCTCTTGCTTGAGTCATCCCTGAGCTTAGAAACTTCAATTCCTGCAACATGGAGTGGGACTGACCCTGTTAGTTTCAATAATTGCTTTTAAATAATAATTTATATTATTAAGTAATAACTATTATTACTGCTATAAGTAATAATTACTATTTTTCCTGCCAAATAGTAATACATTAGAAGCTCATCTATTGTGCATTCCCAAAGCTGCTAGATTCCAGCAAAATTATTTCCATATTATTTTCTCTCTCACAAATATAGGCAAAATATACATTGCATGATGTAGATTATCTCTGCATAAATCATCTGTGTTCTATGAATAAGTTAAAGGTTTGGTTCTAAACTTTGTTGTTTTCCTTCTATCTTTCTAGCAAAGTTTGACAATTATTTACAAAGACAACAGATAATAGAAAGCAAGTGTGTTCTTTGTAGTGAATGAGCATTAATGTACCAACCACCCATGGTAAAGCTTCCCAGCGATGGAGTAGGCGTGACAGAATCGAGATCAACAACCACCCGGCTACAACACTGGAGACCAGCTCTCTGGTCAAAGGAAAGTTTGGCCAACTCTGTACAACTTCAGGCTAACACAGATTCTGTGAAATCCCATCAGTAGTTCTCTGTGGTGAGTGGGCTTGGACCCACACCACAAGCACATTACCTTCTTCTCCCACCTGAAGCCAGCAGAGTTAATCCCAACATTTAACCTACATGGATTATCAGTGAAAATGAGAAATTTATCATGAACTGGGCAATGCACAGTCATGTAATCATAGAACTGGACATTGATAGATAGATAGATAGATAGATAGATAGATAGATAGATAGATAGATAGATAGATAGATAGATAGATAGATACTTTATTCATCCCCATGGGGAAATTCAACTTTTTTCCAATGTCCCATACACTTGTTGTAGCAAAACTAATTACATACAGTACTTAACTCAGTAAAAAATATGATATGCATCTAAATCACTATCTCAAAAAGCATTAATAATAGCTTTTAAAAAGTTCTTAAGTCCTGGCGGTAGAATTGTAAAGCCTAATGGCATTGGGGAGTATTGACCTCTTCATCCTGTCTGAGGAGCATTGCATCGATAGTAACCTGTCACTGAAACTGCTTCTCTGTCTCTGGATGGTGCTATGTAGAGGATGTTCAGAGTTATCCATAATTGACCGTAGCCTACTCAGCGCCCTTCGCTCAGCTACCGATGTTAAACTCTCCAGTACTTTGCCCACGACAGAGCCCGCCTTCCTTACCAGCTTATTAAGACGTGAGGCGTCCCTCTTCTTAATGCTTCCTCCCCAACACGCCACCACAAAGAAGAGGGCGCTCTCCACAACTGACCTATAGAACATCTTCAGCATCTCACTACAGACATTGAATGACGCCAACCTTCTAAGGAAGTACAGTCAACTCTGTGCCTTCCTGCACAAGGCATCTGTGTTGGCAGTCATTGCAGAATCGTCCATCTCAATTATGTATTTTGTCACTTATTGCTAGTGATGAATCCAACCTCTGAAACAAACTAGAAACAAAAATGCACAAATTAAGCAGAATCAACACCTTCACCTGATGTGTTTCATTGAAGGCAACGTCTTCATGGTAAAAAAACCTTACCCAGGCCTACGCCCTGGAAACCCCAAAGCACAAATCCATGTCTATCGAGACTAACAGAGGCCTACCTACATGGTTTCCCACATACAGTACATGAATTGATGGAAGATATTTGGGATCTGGTCACAACATTAATGCTTACTGCTGTAGAAGGCGTAGACTCAGCCCCATCATTAATTATGGAACTTAATGACTGATTGGCAATGTTTGTCTCAGAAGATTTGGTAACATGAGGGGGAATTTCTTTACTCAGAGAGTGGTAGCTGTGTGGAACGAGCTTCCAGTAGAAGTGGTAGAGGCAGGTTTGGTATTGTCATTTAAAGTAAAATTGGATAGGTGTATGGACAGGATAGGAATGGAGGGTTATGGGCTGAGTGTGGGTCAGTGGGACTAGGTGAAAGTAAGCATTCAGCATGGACTAGAAGGGCTGAGATGGCCTGTTTCCGTGCTGTAATTGTTATATGGTTATATGGTTATAAGATGCTGGAAATCATGTCCAACCAAATAAGGACAATGAGAGATTGAAAGAAGGCAGAATTTTGAGAAACATAAAGTACAAAATTGAATCACCTTTATTAGGAATACTCCTGTCCTGAAGTAAGATAAGAGCATCAGACTTTAATAAGCAGACTCATGGGGCCATCACTACCTATACATTTCCCTTCAGAATTCAGACCATCCTGATTTGAAAATATTTCACTGGCTCAGCAGCGTTGTATCGAAGTTCAGGAACTCCTGCCCCAACGTTGCTGTGGGAGCACACTCACTAGAAGGAATACTGCAGTTCAGGGTGATGGCCCACCCACTCCTACTCACCAACAACTGGGCGAGAAATGCTTTCCTTTTTAAGGAAGCCTGCATCTTGAGAAATGAAAAAAAAATCTTCTGCTAAGCCTGAAAAATTGCCCCCTGTCAGAATGCAGATCTCGCACTTTGTCCATCCTAGCTTCCAGCTTCCTTGGTCCATTGATCTTCGGAGTTTCTGTTAACTCATCTAACTCAGTACCTCCAGCTCTTCTTTGCATCGCTGTCCATTCCTCAGATGTCTTTATGAAGTGCCTTTGAGCATTTTATTGGGTAAAATGCATCCTGTCATTTGGAGATCCTGTACAATTTCCTTAAATTTTAATACTCATAGAGGGATAGAATTTTGATCCATTTTCTACCAAGGAGTTATAATATAGTATATACCAGTATCTCAGAGTAATATAGACAGGATTTCTTAAGTGCCAACATAAAGTATTGCAAGAGTCACTGAGCCATAGAGAACTACCTCACAGAAACAGGCATTCAGCCCATCTAGTCAATGCTGAACTGTTATTCTGCCTAGTCCCATTGACCTGCACCTGGACCATAGCCCTCCACACCGTCCCCCCGCCCCCTCCCATCCATGTATTTATCCAAACTTCTGTTAAATGTTGAAATCAAACTCACATTCACTATTTCCACTGGCAGCTTGTTGCACTCTCTCACTGCCCTCTGAGTGATGAAGTTGCCCCTCAACTTTAACCCATGACCTCTAGTTGTATTCTCACCCAACCTCAGTGAAAAAAGCCTACTTTCATTTTCATTATCTGTGCTCCTTATAATTGTGTATACCTCTGTCATACCTCCCGTTATTCTTTATGTTCCAGTGAACAATGTCCTAACCTAATCAACCTTTCCCTATGACTCAGGTTCTCAAGACCCAGCAACACTATGTAAATTTTCTCTGTACTCTTTCAATCATATTAATCGACTTCCTGTAGTTAGGTGACTAGAACTGCGCAGAATACTCCAGATTAGGCCTCACCTACCCCTTATAGTGAACAACTTCAACATAACAACCCAACTCTTGTACTCAATACTTTGATTTTATGAAAGCCTTCCTCGCTGCCTGCTACACCCCTAATCTTGGTGTTATCCGCAAATTTGCTGATTCGGTTTACCACATTATCCAGATCATTGATATAGATGACAAACAACAATGCTAGCACCAATCCCTGCAACACACCACTGTTTACAGTCGGGTGAGAAAAGACATCCAGTTTGAAGTCTGACTGATTATTTTGGGTTATTGAAGTTGCTCTCTCTCAATTCTATACAACCTCTATGGCTTCTTTTATTCCCAGACTTTGGGCAAACCTTTCACATTTTTTTTGGATTTCTTCCTCAACTTCTGCGTTGTAACTTTGTGAGCTGCAAAATGGGCCTACACATTTGATAAACAGAATCTCATTCCTCTCACTGTTTGGAAATGAACTGGCCATAGGAGCAGCTTCCCCAAGGCGGTGAATCTCAGTTCAGTTAGATAGATCTAACACTTTAGCCCCAGCTGGTTTTGAATCCTCAAGGAGCTAAGGAATCTGCAGGGAGACTTTGCCTCATTTCGTTGAAGAACACCGGCAATTGAGAATTGCAGTGATCTGCAGTGATGAGCTTGCTGGGTACACTCTGGTAGACCAAGTTGCAGTCTCCTGCCTCAGGTTTATCAGGCACCAAGTATTAATCATTTAAAAACCTGTAGGTCTCCTTTGAGAATAATAATGGTGTCATGAAACTCAGAATCGCTATTTCTAGGTTATTTAGGAATGTCATTGAGTTATCAGTATACTTTTCAAAAACTTCAGATGGAAGTGATGAAATTATTGCCCACCTTTCACGTGTAAACTACTTTTATGATAAATTACTGATGTATTTTAATAAAATTTAAATCACTTGATAATTTAAACTTGGTCAATGTTTTTTTTAATCTAACCACAAATTCTTCATTCTGCATGTGGTGACACTCAGGGTGCAGCAACAGTTGGAGTTCTCATTCAGCAGTGGTGGTTCCACGTTACCGGGCACTGATCCTACCTGTTTCTCCATCCCACTCTCCTGCTTTTCATATGGTTGGCAGATGGTCAGTAGTATGGGAGAAGGCAGCCAGAATTTAGGGAGAACATTGCAGCTGCCTTCCAACTGCAAGATCGAGATGAGACCAAGGTTGGGGCTGTAGCGGGCAGAGAGGAAGACTAGCAGGGTTTGCAGCAGGATCTGGACGAGCTGGAAAAATGGGCTGTGAAAAATGGCAAATGGAATTTAATGTAGACAAGTATGAGGTGTGGCACTTTGGTAAGACCAACTAGGTTAGGTTTTACACAGTGAACAGTAGGGCGTTGGGGAATGCGGTAACGGGATATGGAATGCAGGTCCATAATTCATTGAAAGTGGTGTCACAGCTAGACAGGGTCGTAAAGAAAGCTTTTGGCACATTGGCCTTCATAAATCAATGTATTGAGTACAGGAAGTGAAATATTATGTTGAATTTGTATAAGACACTGGTGAGGCCTAATTTGGAGTATTGTGTGCAGTTTCAGTCACCTAGCTACAGGAAAGGTTGAAAGAGTACGAGAAAATTTACAAGGATGTTGCTGGGTCTGGAGGACCTGAATTATAAGGAAAGATTGAATAGTTGAGGACTTTATTCCTTGGAATGTAGAGGATTGAGAGGAGATTTGATAGAGGTGTGGGTTAACTGTAGGTCATGCATTAAGGGTGAAAGGTAAAATGTTTAAGGGGAAAGATCTTCACTCTGAGGGTCGCGAGAGTGTGGACTGCGCTCCCAGCACAAGTAATGCACGTGAGCTTGATTTCAACATTGAAGAGAAGTTTGGATAGGTTCTTGGGTGGGAGTATAGGGGGGCTACGGACTGGGTGCAGGTCAATGGGACAAGGCAGTTTAAATGTTTCGACACAAACTAGATGGGCAAGATGGTGTGTTTCTGTGCTGTACTTTTCTATGAGTCTCTGACTCCAAATCCAATCCCACCGAATCCTGGTGATCATTTCTCAGTCCTTCTCCCCAGCATCCTGAAACAGCTCTCATTCTCAATACTGCTCACTCCTCCTATACTTGTTATCTACATACTGGTCTTGCTCAATGCACTCTGTCTAAACTTCTCACTTACACTTTTACACGTTATTCTTCACTGTTTTTTTTTACCATATTCTAGCTGAGTGCACTGTGTAATAATTGATCTGCATAAACAGTATACAAGACAAGCTTGGTCCATGGGTCAATAATAAACCAATATCAATGCCTTCTGTTGCTCTGGACACCTGGGTTTTAATGCTCCATCCACTGATGTATGCAACCCATTGAATCCTTCCTGCCTCCCACCCTTCGCTCCACACTCTTCACCCCCTCCCTGACCCTCCAGTCAGCCTTACTCCCGGGGTATTCTTTCTTCCTACTACTTCTCCTCACCCACTCTTCCTTCTACCCTACAGCATTTTATGATGGAGATATTGGTGATATGGGTACAAAGTCCAGCACAGAAATGGGTGCTTCTGTCACAGCTGCAGACTCTGCTGTGGCGTCGGTGCGTCCTCACGCTCATGAGCAGGCACGTTTCAGCCGGTACTAGGGTATTTCCGTTCAGCCAATTAGTGTTTCATTGTGCTGGTATATAACTCCCTCCCTCTCATTCCAGTCTACTGACCCTGGTCCCTGTTCCAGGAAAGAAGACCACCGTTTCAACTGACGCAAGCAGAACTAATGTAGTATAAGTTACTGCTTCCTTGTTGGTGTTAGCTTTCAGTTTGAGAGTTTTATCTCACAGCCCCGTTTGCCTGGCGCTTATTGTTTTTACTGTATTTCTACACAGTTCTTATTAAAAGTCAATGAGCTGTTGAGTTGCTTCAGTGTCTCTCTCTCTGCACTTGGGCCATAACCACACGTCCTGTCAACTTCAGTCCGTCAAGTTCATGCCATCGTCACTAATCCCTACATCTGGATCGCTTCCTTCTGGGCTTTGCCGACTTAAGTGTCTGTTCAAATGCCTCTTTAAACATAGTAAATGTGCTTGATATCATCACCCACTTTGACTGCAAATTCCAGATATCAACCACTCTCTTTGAAACAGTATGATCCCTTAGATCTCCTTTCCCTTGTGTTTCCTATGCCTTATCTTAAGCTTATGTCGTCCTGTTTTTGATTCCCCTACCATGGGAAAAAGATTATGACCATCTATATACATGAGCAAGATGGTGTGTTGTGTACAACGCTCCTTAGGCTGACATTTTCTGGATCGATCATGAAACCACATATTTCACTCTTTCGTGTCTTTTACATTTGTTTCTTTTTGTCTTGGATTTCCTTCCGGAACTGTTAGAGCCTGTGATTTGCTGTTTGGAGACTCCAGCGCTCTGCAGTCTCCGAGAGGATTCTGGGAGGCAGAGGCAGCGTGCAGGAACTTCATGGCGAGAAGGCTGCGGGGTGTGAGCCGATGTTCAACTCCATTTCGCTAATTAAAGCTTCCATTACGCGTCGAATAAAGCACCGAGGGACGGTGAAGCATTGAGGTAAGTGTAGAGGGTGAGCGCCTTTTGATTGATCTGCTACTGAGAGGGAAATGTCTGCCACTGGACCCAGGGTGTGTTGCCCAGGTTTTCTGTGTTTTGGACGTGGACTTGGACTGATGACTTTTCTTCAATCTTGTAGTTTTTTAATATTCTGTGTTTTTCACTAGTTCTTTCTTGCTTTCTTGAGGGTCGATGTGTCCCATTTTTTTTTTTTGTATGGGGAGGGTTGATTTGGGGGTTGATGTGCCTGTTCCATTTTTGTTTGTTTTTTTTGAGCCAGGAAGGGATGTGTTCTGTTTTTGTTTTTTTTTGTGGGGAAGGGGGTTTTTTGAGGGTTGATGATCATGCTGCCTTTCTTTTTTTTCTTTCTTGGTTTCATGGCTCCTGGAGAACAAGAATTTCAAGTTGTATACTTTGATAATAAATGAACCTTTGAACCTTTGATGGTTCTCATAATACTATGTTCTTCAATCACCCTTCAGACTTCTTCCCCACCCATTCTACCAGGGTTTCCACTTTTAGGGAACTACGTATTTGGACCACCACATATCTTTTTAAGTTTTTATTTATTTACGGATTCAGCCCAACGGGCTGCACCCAAAACCCATCTATTTAATCCTAGCCTAGTCTGAGGACAATTTGCAATGACCAGTGAACCTGCTAACCAATAAGTCATTGACTGTGGGAGGAAACTCCTGGAGGACACCCACATGTTTATGGGGAGAACGAACAAGCTCCTTATAGACAGCAGCGGGTATTGATCCTGGGTCACTGGCTCTGTAATAGTTTTATGCCAATCATTGCACTACCCCACTTTTTACAACATTGTTAAGTGCCCTACTATTTACTGTGTATGTCCTACACCTAACTGACTTGTCTAAATGCATAAACGCCCAATTGTTAGGATTAAATTCCACCCATCTTTCCATCTGATCTGTACCCTGCTGTAGCCTTAGACGACTTTTCTCACTATCCTCAACACCAGTTTTCATGCCACTCCAGACCTATCAATCACATCTCCTAAACTTACATGGAAGTTGAATGTACCGTCCTTCCTTCATCAGTCTCCTTTGTAACCTCCTCAAAAAAGCTCACGTTATTTCCTGCACAAAACCATGGTAACTACTCCGATCAATCCCTGCCTTTCCAAATGTACATAAATCGTGTCCCTTCAGATTGTCTTCAATAATTTCACTTCCACTGATGTAGTTATCTGGGTTATCTCTACTTCCCTTCTTAAATAAAGGAACATTACTTATCCTCCAATTTGTAGTACCTTACCTGTAGCTAATGAAGATATAAAAATCTCCATCAGTGACTCAGCTAACTCCTTTCTGGAGGGATAAATTCCTTCTGGCCCTGGTGATTTATTAACCTTATGTATTCCAAGGCATATAACACCTCCATCTTCCTAAAACTGACAACCTCTAGACTATTAATGTACAGGTGGCCCCTGTTTTTCGAACGTTCGCTTTACGACAGCTCGCTGTTACGAAAGACCTACATTAGTATCTGTTTTTGCTAACCAAAGAGGATTTTCTCTTTTACGAAAAAAAGATGCCCGCTTTATATGTGTGTTTACCCCGAGAAAGACTACCATGACCGTGAAGCCTTGTGTGGGCAGTTGTATGCGTGTATGTGGGTACGTATGCACATACGTATGCGTGTATGTATGTGTGTGTACATGCCGATTTTTTTCCAGATCGATTTTGGCTCGCTGTCTTCCCGATTTTGATAAGTGAAACTACACCGTACATACAATATTTCTACTTTATATAGGCTCTATATTTATCATATATGTTAGTGTTATTTTAGGTTTTAAGTGTTATTTGGTATGATTTGGTTATTTTTTGGGCCTGGGAATGCTCAAAAATTTTTCCCATATAAACTAATGGTAATGGCTTCTCCGCTTGACAACATTTCGGCTTACGAACGGTTTCATAAGAACGCTCTACCTTCGGATAGTGGGGGAAACCTGTACCCCTCCCTGATGAGACAAGCAGTGTTCAGTTAGGACTTCACACACAATGGGACTTAGTCTTTCTCTAGCTGCCTTGCTGAATATAAAACACAAAATAACTGATTGTATTAGTATCCACCCCCTTCAAGTCAGTATTTAGTAGATTCACCTTTGGCAGCAGTCACAGCCTTGAGTCTGTGTGGATAGGTCTCTAACTGCTTTGTACATCTGGACACTGCAATTTTTCCCCATTCTTCTTTACAAAACTATTCAAGCTCTGTCAGATTGCTTAAGGATCATGAGTAAACAGCCCTTTTGAAGTCCAGTCACAAATTCTCAATTGGATTGAGATCTGGACTCTGACTTGGCCACTCCAGGACATTAATTTTGTTGTTTTTAAGCCATTCCTGTGTAGCTTTGGCTTTATGCTTGGGGTCATTGTCTTCCAGGAAAACAAATCTTCTCCCATGTCGCAGTTCTCTTGCAGACTGCATCAGGTTTTCCCCCAGGCTTTCCCTGTATTTTGCTGCATTCATTTTAGCCTCCATCTTCACAAACCTTCCAGGACCTGCTGCAATGAAGCATCCCCACAGCATGATGCAGCCACCACCATACTTCACGGTAGGGGTAGTGAGTTTTTGATGATGTGCTGCTGCCAAACACATTGTTTAGTCTGATGGCCAAAAAGCTCAATTTTGGTTTCATCAGACCATAGAACCTTCTTCCAGCTGACTTCAGAGTCTCCCACATGCCTTCTGGCAAACTCCAGCTGAGATTTCGTGTGAGTTTTTTTCAACAGTGGCTTTCTCTTTGCCACTCTCCCATAAAGCTGTGACTGGTGAAGCACCCGGGTAACAGCTGTATGCACAGTCTCTCCCATCTCAGCCACTGAAGTTTGTAACTCCTTCAGAGTTGTCAGTAGTGGCCTCTCTCACTCGTCCCCTTCTTGCACGGTCACTCAGTTTTTGAGGACAGCCGGCTCTAGGCAGCTGTGACATATTCTTCCCATTTCTTGATGATTGACTTAACTGTATTCCGAAGGATATTCAGTGACTTGGAAATTTTCTTGTATCCATCTCCTGACTTGCACTTTTCAATAAACTTTTTGTGGAGTTGCTTGGAGTGTTCTTTTGTCTTCATGGTGTAGTTTTTGCCAGGGTACTGACTCACCAGCAGTTGCTGACCTCCAGGTACAGGTGTATCTTTACTACAGTCAGTTGAAACACCTTGACTGCACACAGGTCTCCAAAAACAGATCTCCATTTAACCAATTATGTGAGTTCTAAAACCAATTGGCTGCACCAGTGATAATTTGGTGTGTCATACTAAAAGGGGGGTGAATACTTACGCAATCAATTATTTTGTGTCTTATATCTGTAATTAATTTAGATCACTTTGTAGAGATCTGTTTTCACTTTGACACAAAAGAGTCTTTTTCTGATGATCAGTGTCAAAAAAGCCAAATTAAATCCACTGTGATTTAATGTTGTAAAACAATAAAACATGAAAACTTCCAAGGGGGGTGAATACTTTCTATAGGCACTGTACACGTAGAATGATTTAGGATTCTCCTTAATCTTACCTGCCGTTGATTTTATTTTCTAGCTTCCTTTTCCCCTCCTAATTCCTTTCTTACGTACTCTCCTACACTTTATATGTTCTCTAGGAACCATTTGTAATTTCTTGTATCTGCCATATGCTTCCTTTTTCCTGATCAAAGCTTAAATAACATTTGGTGTCGAAGGCTCTGTACTCGTGCATCTTTTTCTTTCACCTTTACCGGAAGAAGTTGACCCTGAATTCATAAAGAATACGGTGCTGCACAGGAACTGGTTCTTCAAACCACTTTGTCTGCATTGATCACAGACATGATGGCATGCACATCGGTTTCTTGAACTTCCAGTAATTGTCCCCCTCCATCACCATTCCCCATTGCTGTTTCCCTCTCTCAG
The DNA here is from genome assembly GCF_048418815.1 of Hemitrygon akajei. Classification (NCBI taxonomy): domain Eukaryota; kingdom Metazoa; phylum Chordata; class Chondrichthyes; order Myliobatiformes; family Dasyatidae; genus Hemitrygon; species Hemitrygon akajei. The sequence goes on from NC_133144.1 coordinate 13,110,944, forward strand.
TTTATCTCCTTACCCACCCATCACCTCCCTCTGGTGCTCCTCCCCCTTCCCTTTCTTTCATGGGCTTCTATCCTCCCCTATTTGATTCCCTTTCTCCAGCCTTGTACCTCTTTCACTAATCAACTTCCCAGCTATTTACTTCAGCCCTTCCTGTCTCCCGGTTTCACCTATCACCTGGCACCTTGTAAGTTTTCCTCCCCTCCCCCCACCTTCTTACTCTGACCTCCCCTTCCTTTCTCATCCTGACGAAGGGTCTTAGCGCAAAACTGCTTACTCTTTTCCACAGATGCAGCCCGGCCTGCTGAGTTCCTCCAGAGCTTTGTGTGCGTTGCATTGATGACGATGTTGATCAAACCAATTTCACTTGCCTGCACATACAGTAGTACATATTACTCCATTCCATGCCTGTTCACAAATCTGTCGAAATGCCTCTTAAATGTTGATATTGTTTCCGTTTCTGCTACCTCTCCAGCACACTGTTGTAGGTACCTATCATTCCCTGTGCAAAGCCTTTAAATTTTCCCACTCTCACTTTAAACCATCTCTCCTGTTTGACATTTCGACCCTAGGAATAAAAGACTCTGAGCATCTACCCCATCTATACATCTCGTAACACTTGCTGACTCTTAGAAGGTTGGTGAATATCAGGGAGAATGCACATGGTCTTTTTTTCCCAGGGAAGGAGAACTAAAACTAAAGGATAGAAACGTGGAAAACCTATAGCACAATACAGGCCCTTCGGCCACAAAGCTGCGCTGAACATGTCCTTACCTTAGAACTACCTAGGCTTACCCATAGCCCTCTATTTTTCTAAGCTCCATGTACCCATCCAGGAGTCTCTTAAAAGACCCTATCATTTCCGCCTCCACCACCGGTCACCGGCAGCCCATTCCACGCTCTCACCACTCTCTGCGTAAAACACTTACCCCTGATATCTCCTCTGTACCTACTTCCAAGCACCTTAAAACTATGCCCTCTCATGCTAGCCATTTCAGCCCTGGGGAAAAGCCTCTGACTATCCACGCGATCAATGCCTCTCATCATTTTATACACCTCTATCAGGTCACCTCTCATCCTCCGTCGCTCCAAGGAGAAAAGGCAGAGTTCACTCAATCTATTCTCATAAGGCATGCTCCCCAATCCAGGCAACCTCCTTGTAAATCTCCTCTGCACCCTTTCTATGGTTTCCACATCCTTCCTGTAGTGAGGCGACCAGAACTGAGCACAGTACTCCAAGTGGGGTCTGACCAGGGTCCTATATAGCTGTAACATTACCTCTCGGCTCCTAAACTCAATCCCACAGTTGATGAAGGCCAATGCATCATATGCCTTCTTAACCACAGAGTCAACCTGTGTAGCAGCTTTGAGTGTCCTGTGGACTCGGACCCCAAGATCTCTCTGGTCCTCCACACTGCCAAGAGTCTTAACCTTAATACTATATTCTGCCACCATATTTGAGCTACCAAAATGAACCACCTCACACTTATCTGGGTTGAACTCCATCTGCCACTTCTCAGCCCAGTTTTGCATTCTATCGATGTCCCGCTGTAACCTCTGACAGCCCTCCACTCTATCCACAACACCTCCAACCTTTATATCATCAGCAAACTTACTAACCCATCCCTCCACTTCCTCATCCAGGTCATTTATAAAAATCACGAAGAGTAGGCGTCCCAGAACAGATCCCTGAGGCACACCACAGGTCACCGGCCTCCCTGCAGAATATGACCCATCTACGACCACTCTTTGCCTTCATGGAACATGGAACAATGCAGAAAGGTACACTCCATTTGCTGTTGTTTAATCTTTGATACTACTCCATGTATCAAACCCTTCCCTCCCACAAAGTCCTCCATTTTTCTGTCATCCATGTACGTTTGTACCTACCTAAAGGTGTGTTAACTGCATAGAATTCACTGTCTCTGTATCCCCGCCAGCAGTGCATCCCATTCACTTACCACTCCCTGTGTAAAAAAAAAACTACCTCTGACATCCTCCCTATTCTTTCCTCTAATCATTTTAAAATTATGCCCTCTCATATTGGCTATTGCCGCTCTGGGGAAAAGATGCTGGCTGAATACACTTACCATCTTCTTACACCTCTAACAATTCTCCTCTCATCCTCCTTCGCACCAGAAGCTCTAGTTTGCTCAACCTTTCCTCATAAGACATGCACTCTAATCCAGGCAGTGTCCTGGTAAATCTCCACTGCACTCTCTCTAAGCTTCCACATCCTTCCTATAATGAAATGACCAGAACTGAACACATAATCCAAGTGTGGTTTAACCAGAGTTTTAAGAAGCTGCAACATTACCCTGTGGCTCTAGGACTTATTCTGCTGACTAATGAAAGCCAACACACTAGGGTGGTTAAATGATTAGGCATGGACAAGATGGGCTGAAGGGCCTGTTTTGCACTGTACTTCTCTATGACTCTATGTGTCTGGGTATCAAGGGCACTACTGACTATGCAAGAAGAAGTGTTGACTCGTCCCTTCCTGACACTATAAGCAACTTTTACACATATGCAACACAATGCTGGTCACGAAAGCTACCCGTCCCCTCTCCAGGTGAGCAGCCACTGTCTGTAACAGCAGTAGCTGTGAGCAGGACTCTGCAGAGAGTTGACCCCTGTAAGGTGGCTGGGTCAGACAACATCCCAGGCTGAGAACTCAGGGAGCGTGCACACCAGCTCACTGACATCCTCAACATCTTCACCCAGGCTGCTGTCCCCACGTTGCCAATCAACCACCATCATCCCAAAGAACTCCACACCTTCAGAACCAAATGACTACCACCCGTGGCACTGACGCCAATCATTATGAAGTGCTTTGAACGGCAGGTGATGGCACGTGTCAAAATCTCTGTTCCTGCCACACTGGACACTCACCAATATGCTTACCGACGGAACAGCTCTATAGCATCTGTCACGCACCTGGCTTGAACACACCTAGAAGACAAGGACACATGTCAGAATGCTCTTTCTGGGGTTCAGTTCGGCATTCAACACTATTTTTCCACAGACTTTGGTGAAGAAGCTCCTACTCCTCGGTCTGAATACACCACTGTGCAACTGGATGAAGCACATCTTAATGAATAGACCTCGCACAGTCAGGTTGCAAAAGTACTCAGCCCCCCCCCATTGTGAGTTGAGCCCACTGTTATACACTCTGCTCACACGTGACCGCACGGCCAAACACCCGAGTGATCAGATTGTCACGTTCGCCAGTGGGGATCATCCCCAACCACGATGGAGCGCTTACAGAGAAGAGGTGCAAGAGTTTAAGACCTGGTGGCAGGCAATAACATCATCCTCAATGTTTAGACAAAAGAGATAGTTATCAGCTTCAGGAGAACTCAAACCAGCTCACATCGGCGGCACAGCAGCGGAAACTGCGAGTACTTTCAAACTCCTGGTCTCACACAATCGCTCATGGTCCCAGGACACACCCTACACATTCAGGAAAGCTCACCAATGTCTCTACTTTCTGAGGAGGCTGAAGGGAGATGTTCTATGCACGTCTATACTCGTGTCATTCTACAGACAGCGTCCTGACCACGGCACGATACGGTAACTGCATTGTGGCAGACAGGAAGGCTCTTCAATGGGTAGTCAAAACAGCCCAATACATCACTGGCACCAGCCTACCACCATCAAGGACATATATAGAGAAAGGTGCCAAGATAAGGCCATTAGCACCATGAAGGAGCCCACCACCCCCCAGCTCATGGAATGTTTGCCCACTCCCATCAGGGAGGAGGCTATGTAGCATCCACACCAGGACCACCAGACTCAAAAACAGATGCTTTCTCCAAGCAGTCAGGCCGATCATCATGTCCACTGACTAACCCAACCCTCCACACCCCTAACCACCACTACTTTATCATTTTCTGTCAGTCACCTTATGTACAGACACTCTTGTGCCTGGTGTCACTTTATGGACAGACAATCAATCTGTATAACTGATCTGTCTCATGTATTTGTATTTATTGTTTTTTTATTATTGTTGTGTTTTTATTGTGGTGCATCAGAGATGGAGTGACAATTATTTTGCTCTCATTTACATTTGCGCATTGGAGATGACATTAAACGATCTTGAATCTTGAATCTTTAGAAGCAATTTCTTCCTACAAATGGTGGTGGGCGCCAAGGGGAGGTAGCTGAAGCAGGTACAATAACAACATTCAAGAGCCATTTGGATAAGGACATGGAAAGGAGGGATACGGAACAGAAGCAGCAAATGGGACCAGCTTGGTGGACACCATGGTTGGCAAGGATGAATTGGGCCAACCCGTGCTTTATTACACCATGAGCCTCGTTTGCCAGATTTTATTCCGCTTGCAAGCACCTGCTCCCAATGACCTCTGCCAGGTCCTCTCACGTGCTGTCCAAATCAGCTCGAGATTCATTTCTTTCACAATAAGTGATGAGAGGCATATATCGTGTGGATAGTCAGAGGCTTTTTCCCAGGGCTGAAGTGGCTATCATGAGAGGGCACAGTTTTAAGGTGCTTGGAAATAGGTACAGAGGAGATGTACACAGGGTACGCAGAGAGTGGTGAGTGTGTGGAATGGGCTGCCAGCGACAGTGGTGGAGGCGGATACGATAGGGTCTTTTAAGAGACTCCTGGACAGGTACAAGGAGCTTAGAAAAATAGAGGTCTATGGCTAATCCTAGGTAATTTCTAAAGTAAGTACACGTTCGGCACAGCATGGTATTTAGCTGTCAGCTTTCTATGTTTCTATGTTTTTAATAAACACAAAGAAACACAATAGAACCAATGAAAATGCACAACAAATATGGACAAACAACCAGTGTGCAACAGACAACAAACTGTGTAAATACATAAAAGAGAGAAAAATATAAATAAAGAGTAATAAATATTGAGAATATGAGTTGTAGAGTCCTTAAAAGTGAGTCCATAGGTTGTGGAATCGGTTCAGTGTTGGGGTGAGTGATGTTATCCACTCTGGTTCAAGAGCCTGATGGTTGAGGGGTAATAACTGTCCCTGAACCTAGTGGTGCGAGACTTGAGTCTCCTGTATATCCTTCCTGACGGCAGCAGTGAGAAGAGAGCATGATGCAGATAGTGGGGGGTCCTTGATGTTGTCTGCTGCTTTCCAGTAACAGTGTGCCTTGTAAATGTGTTCCAGCATGTGGGGGGGGGGGGGGTGGGTAGGTGGCTTTACCTGTGATGGACTGGGCCGTATCCATTACTTTTTGTAGGCTTTTCCGTTCAAGAGCATTGTTGTTCCCATACAAGGCCGAACTCTCAACTTAGGTCCCTCTGTCTATTACCTCTCCCCTTCAGTGTGCCGATGACACTGCATTGATTGGCCTAATCTCAAACTACAATGAGGTGACCTACAGGGAAGAAGTCATCTCTCTGACCCTGTGGTGTCAAGAAAACAACCTCTCCCTCAATGTCGCTAAAACAAGGGAGCTGCTCGTGGATTACAGGAGGAATGGAGACGGGCTAACCACTATTGACATCAATGCATCTGGGGTTGAGAGGGCAAACAGCTTTAAGTTTCTTAGCATCCACGTCACCAAGGACCTTATGTGGTCTGTGCACACCAGCTGTGTGGTGAAAAATGCACAACAGCGCCTCTTTCACCTCAGACGGTTGAGGAAGCTTGGTATGGGCCCCCAAGTCCTAAGAACTTTCTACAGGGGCACAATTGAGAGCATCCTGACTGGCTGCATCACTGCCTGGTTTTGGAACTGTACTTCTCTCAATCACAGGACTCTGCAGAGAGTGGTGCGGACAGCCCAGCACACCTGTGGATGTGAACTTCCCATGATTCAGGACATTTACAAAGACAGGTGTGAAAAAAGATGCAAACACTAAAATGTGTGTATTTGCATAGCTTTGATGTGCATAATGGCTGATTGTTTCAACAGGAGTAAAGGTGTTGTGATGATTACCTCACTAGACCAATATGGTGGATTCTGGTTAACTGGGACACATCAGAACCAATGCACTTTGTCCCGATTAAGCAGCTGCCCCAATTAGCTATTTAAAAACGGATCGCTCTAAGCATGATGTTGTGTCTAACGGCTACACAAATGCATGCGAATGACACTGGTTATAAACTGCTCAGCAACCGTCTCCTGCCCCGATTAACTGGCATAGTGTCCAAGCTAACAAAGGGAATCCCGGCAATTTTTTTGATTATTTTTTGTATTTTAAGGATTGTCCCAAATAAGCAGCTGCCCAGATTAACCAACAGCCCAATGAACCAGAATTTATTGTATATCTAATGCCATTTGCCCTTCCTCGTATTTGGCAATTTGAGGTCAGACTTACATAAGTTTTGGCTTTGAAGTCTAAGGGATTATTAACTTTGAAATGTGTTGGACTGATCTAGAGCTCAACTGACTCACCTGGGACTGTGTCTGATCCAGTTCCACCCTGTGTGAGTGACTGTCGGAGCAATAGGGTGCTACCAAGTACAATGGTGCCCCAAAAGTGACACTAAAGTTCTGAGCTGGTGTTATATTGTAAATAGTTTTTTTTAAAGAAGTGCCAGAGGAGCTCAGGCAGCACCTATGGAGGGTAATAAACAACTGGCGTTTTGGGCTGAGATCCTTCGTCAGGACTCAGCCTGAAAAGATGAATGTTAATCCCCCTCCATAAATTTTGTCTGACTTGCTGAGTTCCTCCAGCATTTTGTGTGTGTGTGTTGCTCCAGATTTCCAGCATCTGCAGAATCTCTCGTGACTTTGAAAAATTGTCGTTCGATTTGTTTATCGTCAGCCAGGGAAGAATTTCCTTGGTATTATCTACCTACGTGTCGTCGAAGAGAGAAAACGAAGCAGAAGGAGATGTGGAGAACCCCAACAGCAGGAAATTGGAACAAAGGAGAGCGGTGGGAAGGCCCAGTCAGTGAGGCAGCATCTGTAGATGGAGACAGGGCCAGGTCAACAAACCCGCCATGAAAGCTCAGCGATCCACATCCTCAGAACTGAACAATGTATTCAACAATTCCAGGCTATCCGCTTTCCAACACTTATCCAAATTCACACATCCTCCTTCAGAACTTAGATTTTTGGGAATCCATAGGGATAATTAGTTCATAATCAGCTCATCGTGTGACTGAACAAAACCTCTCGTGCCTGCTGCTGTGGCTAAGCTGCCTTGTAATCCCTGCAATATACATTTTAGCACAGATACAAATAAATGGTGATTTCTTTGAAGAAATAGATTATCATGGCAAATATTTCACTCGTTTCTTCTAAGTTAATATTTCTTAGCATTGCGACTGGATTCCATGGATTACATTTCAGGCACCACTTTCTCAGTCACCAATTCTTTCACCAAACTTTTGACAAATATTGCAGTTACCTTCACTGCTGTCCCCTACCTGAGACATGATGACTCTGAGTTGTAGGCACAGTTTCTTTTACATACTTGCAAGATTTTATTCTGCTAGAGGATCTTTTTGCTGATATGAATAAAGCTTTTCTGTGCTGGTACAATTAGAGCCTTTTACAAGAGAGGAATATATTGGGAGGGAAGAGAGAAAGGAGTTATTTTTCTGACAATGTTGTACTTAACCTTTACATATAAAGATGATTCAGCCTTGTTAATTCAGTCCCAGAAATCATTGCCAATATAAAAATATTTACAGTGTTTTAGCTAATAAATGGCTTTTAGAGCAGAGCTCATATTACACCAGGTTGGGAAGCCGTTTTCTTGATTTTAATAATCCCCTGACAAGGGCACTTCAACCTCACTGTCACAGGGAAGAGCGTTCAGAGAAAAGCAGAATTCGTCACATTAGACTTACAAAGCTACTGCTTCATGTTGTTCAGGGCCGTGCAATCTGACACAACATTACTTTTGCAGCTTTTTGAGGCTCTAACTGGGGAAACAGAACGGAACACTAATTTCTTTCACGCCCCAGGCGCTGAAATGCCAAGTTACAACAGCATACACTTGTAACCACACGATACATGGGAATAAGCACAATGCAGTTTCTAAGTGGCAGCAATACAAAGCTACACAAAATGCTGTAAATTGATCCATTGAAGTACATATTTTAGATCATCTTGAGGGTCCTTGTGCCTCTCCTTACCCCAAGTCCACATGTATCACATTATATGACTCTAGATACATTGATGCATGCAGGTGAGTTATAACCTTCAATAAAAGATGTTCTGTTACTGCCATACCTCGGGTTATTTGATTCCAGGGGTGGGGGTTCGTTAATCTTGTGAGAAATCTGACTGTGCGACCTATGACATTGTTACTGGCTTTGACGGGATAGAATCAGGGCTTATGTTTTCTCTCAGACTCAGATTCAGAATCAAGTTTATTATTACTGACATAGCACGAGCCAGTAATCATTGGAGGATCAGAGGTGGAGAGGGTCAGTAACTTTAAATTCCTGGGTGTCACTATCTCAGAAGACCTTTCCTGGACCCATCATATAAATATTATTGTGAAGGAAGCATGACAGAACCTATACTTCCCCAGGAGTCTGCAAAGATTCGGCATGTCGTTGAAAACCTTGGTAAACTTCTATAAATATGTGTCACAGCCTGGTATGGAAACACCAATGCCCTTGAGTGGAAAATCCTACAAGAGGTAGTGGATTTGGCCCAGTACATCACGGGTAAATCTATCCCAACCATTCAGCACATCACCATGAAATATTGCCACAGAAAAGCAGCGTCCATCATCAGAGATCCTCACCACCCAGGGCGTGCTCTTTTCTCACTGCTGCCATCAGGGGGAAGGTACAGGTGCCTCAGGACTCACACCACCAGGTTCAAGAATAGTTGCTACCCCTCAGCCATCAGGCTCTTGAACAAATGGAGATAGCTACTGTGGTGAACTACATATACCTGTCTGGACACGCCCCTGCTGACTGCTCCTGTGGCTCCTCCCACAGACCCCCCGCTGACTGCTCCTGTGGCTCCTCCCACAGACCCCCTGCTGACTGCTCCTGTGGCTCCTCCCACAGACCCCCTGCTGACTGCTCCTGTGGCTCCTCCCACTGACCCCTGCTGACAGCTCCTGTGGCTCCTCCCACAGACCCCCCGCTGACCTCCTGTGGCTCCTCCCACAGACCCCCTGCTCCTGTGGCTCCTCCCACAGACCCCTGTATAAAGGTGATGGAGGTCTGAGCCCGGCCTCTCAGTCTCCAGGATGTAGTATGGTGGTCACTCACTGCTTGTTCCTTCTTCCAGTCAATAAAAGCCGATACCTCGCTTTTACGTCTCAGAGTGAGTTATTGATGGTGCATCAGCTACACTCATTTAAGGACTCTGTTATCTTGTTATTTCATGCTCATCATTTATTGCTTTTTATTAATATTTGCATTTGCACAGTTTACAGTTCCTGATGTTTGCAGCATACACTTACTGTTTTTTAGATTTGCTAGGTACGCCCACAGAAAAAGAATCTCAGGGTTGTATGTGGTGACATGTATGGACTCTGATAATAAATTTACTTTGAACTTTGGAATATAGGTAAATAAACTTAAATAATATAGTTCAAACATTAATTTTATTGTCAACATATACAACTCTGATATTCGTCTTCTTTAGATAGCCGTCAAGTATAGAAAAACCAGGGCAGTCATTGAAAGAAAATACATCAACACCCCCCTCATGTGAAATGGAAAAAGAAACAAACCTCGCAAATCCCCCACCCCCTCCCTTCCCCTCTCACAAAAACTCACAGAAAAGCCGGCTGTCGGAACATCAAATCCCCAACCCCCTCCCTTCCCCTCTCACAAAAACTCACACAAAAACTGGCTGTCGGAACATCAAATCCCCAAACCCCTCCCTTGATGAAACAAACAGTGATAACATCAAACCCCAACCCCCCTCTCTCACAAAAAAAAACTACGACAATAGAACCAAGCCCTCAACCCCTTCTCCCACTCACAAAAAAAACAACAGATCACCCACACAGGAAAACCAACAAGAACATCAGACGCCATTTTCCCAACCCCTCCCTCGTACAAAACCCAACACGTCACCCACCCAGAACCCCAACCGCCAATCGGCAACAAGAAAGAAAACACAGGAAACTGAAGGAGCGCAATAAGAATTTCAAAAACATCCTCCCACCAGCAGTGAGGAGAGTGGCCATTCTAACTCAGTCCTTCCACGATGAGTGACTGTCACACCGCCGATCTCCGGACTTCCGACGTTGCCAACCTGGCTACCAACTGCCATTGACCAATGGCCTCCAGTCCTCTCTGGGGACAGCAGAGCACCGGATCATTCGATCAAACTCAAAACCGCACGTCACAGTCTCCGAAACACAATCACGACAGAAAGAGCAAGCAGAAGGCATAGAAAAAGTGAATGAATTGAAGAGGCTGGCTATCTGGAAGATGTCACCTGAGAAGCTGTTGTTTGCTGGTGCCATCTTGACTGGGTTGGTTCAGAAATGTGATTGCAGAGGGGACCTCCTTTCCATTCCCCTAACCAACAAATCCCCTTCCATTACAGCTTGCCTCTTCTCCCAGCTTTCCTTCTGAGCCACAGAGCCAGACTCACTTCTAGAGACATGACAGTTCTGCTAAGTCATCACCCCCAACAGTATCCAGAGTTGTTTTCTGTACCTGTTGTTAAGGGAACGGCCACAGGGGTACTCCGTTTAACCCCTTTCCTTCTCCTGACGGTGACCTGCATCTTGAGTGTAACTACCTCTATGAATGTTCGATCAACCCTCAGCCTCCCGAATGATCCAGAATTCATCCAGTTCCAGCATCTGCTCCTTAACAGGGTCTGTTAGAAGCTGCAGCTGGACGCTATTCGTACAAGGTGTAGACATCGGGGACTCTGGAGGTCTCCCTGCCTGTTCACATCTGGCAAGAGGAGAATTTCACTATTACTATGTGATGTACTGAAATGAAGAGACTGAGGGTCAAGTGAAAGAGAGGGGATCACAAAGTCAGTATTAAGCTGCTATGACTATTCCCCTTAACTTTTGGTGAGCTGACTTTAATCGATTCGGGTTCCAGTTTAAGATGACGCTGGTGAATCTCAGTGACTTCTGGCTGGTGGCTAACAAAACAACTAAATAGTTTGTTAATCACACTTTTCGGGCAAACAATCATCACAAGTAATAGTCTGTAACTTCTCTTTGGACACAGAGACAATAAAATGTGGCGGAACTGAGGCGAGGTGGAGGGCCTATTGCCAAGAGCGAGATAGACCCGAGTTCGATCGACTTAAGTGCCGTGCTGAATCCGAAAGACCAGGTACAGGCTGAATTGAGGCGACAGGTTCCAGGTACCAGAGTGTATCGAAGCGATTGATCTCAAAGTTTAGACGTCGATTTAGGCCCCGGGCCAGATTGAAAAGGTCAGGGCGTCGGGTCCTAAGGTGAGGGACCGTCCAGTTCGCCCTGCTGCTCTGTGATTTTTACTCGGCTCAGTGCTGAGCTGTGGGTCTCGGACTCGCTTTGTCGACTTCAGTTCAGAACTCTATTCGCTTGCGGTTATTGTTTGCATGATTTGTTTCTTTTCTGTCTGCACGCTGGGTGTTCAATGTTTTTTTTTAATGGGTTCTGTTGGGTTTCTTTGTTTTGTAACTGCCTGCAAGAAGGCGAACCTCAAGGTTGTGAAATGTATACATACTGTGATAATAAATGCACTTTGAACTCTTGAGTGATTGATCCATCACTATTATGCAAAATTAATCAAACTTGTCTCACACAGTAATATTCTTGGTGACATGCATAACCTAAACTTGTATATGTCCCCGACAAACAGCTTACAGGAAAGATATCAACAAAATTGAGATAGCACTGGGAAAATTTACAAGGATGTTGCTGGGACTTGAAAGGTTTTAACTCAAGTCCTCAGGTCCCAGAGGACTTTATTACCTGATGCGTAGAAGACGGAGTGGAAATTTGACAGAACGTGGAATGATTAACTTTATTAGTCATATCCATTTACGAGTATTTGGAATTTGCTGTGGTGTGTTGGTCGGGTACAACGTACAGCAAAAATCAACATTTAATAATGATAAAAAATATAGGCAAGGCAAGATAAATCTATTTGTGTAGCACTTTTCAAACACAAGGCCGTTCCAGTGCTTTATATAAAACACAATATAAAAATCAAACACCAAATATAGAATTATATTAAAAAGTTAGAGGCTAAAGGATGGATGGGGAATAAAGTGTGCATAAATATATATGAATGCCAATATGTATTTCCAATGTAAAGAGCATTATAAACAGTGGTTTGAAGTGTTTACAGTGATGGGCTTAATAGAAGAGGGGTGGGGTGCTAACTAGAATAGTTGAGTGGATTAATTACCTGGGGAAAGAAACTTTAAGTTGGTATGAAGTTCTTTTTGTTTTAATCGACCAATAGTGCTTTTCAGAGGGGAGTTTTTGGAAAAGGCAGTGGAACAAAGAAATACAATGGAATCAGTGAAAAATTACGGAGGTGGTGTAGTATGAAGTCAAGACCAATGTTAGCTGCATCATCTACAGATCTTTTGGCTCCTGTAGGCAAACTGCAGTGGATCTAAAATTTTTTTGAGTTTTGAAACACAGACCATAGAACATTACAGAACAGTACAGGTCCCCTGGCACATGCTGAGGTTTCAACCTACCCTAAAGTCAATCTAACCTTGTCTCTCACACAGCCCTTCATTTTCCTATCATCCATGTGCCTCAGAGTTTCTTAAATGTCCCTCAGTGGTATCTGCCTCTACCAACACCCCAGCAGCGTGATCCATGCACCCACCACTCTGTGTAAAAAATTTACCTCTGACATCCCCTGTGATACTTTAAAGTTATACCCCTTTGTATTATTCATAGAAATATTCAAAATTATGAGGGGTGTACATAAAATTAGAGTTAGAATTTTATTTCTTACATCCATCTCACAGCCTGAGGGAGTAAAGACCTTTATGTTGTGTCTCTGTCAGGATGTACAAGCAATAGGGAAGGGAAATGTGGGAGGATCTTGCCCAAACACTAAGATTGTATACTTCAGCTTCTTGTATGAGAAGTGCAGACTAAAGAAGAGAGAATTACAATGCCGATTCGGAGCATGCAAGACGTACCCGGCGCCATCTTGCAAACTACAAGCAGGCTTTTTTTTCTGCTGAGGTTGGGTGAGACTAGAACTAGACGTGATATTTACGTATGAAAGGGGAACCTGACTCAGAAGGTGGTGTGAATGTGGAAAGAGAAGCCAGAGGAAGGGTTGGACAGGAATTTGACGGTAACATTTTAGGTAAATATGGATGGGAGGGGTATGGAGGGTTATGGTTCAGGTGCAGGTCGATGGAACTAGGGAGATTAACAGTTTGGCACAGACTAGATGGGCAGAAGGGCCTGTTTCTACACTGTACTCTGTTGCTCCATATCTTGTTCGAACTGCCCTTGTCCTTGTTTCGAGGGGAGTGCATTTAGCACTTGTTCTGTAATGCTGCATGCTGGCTGCACATTATCTTAACCCTTACCATGCCGCAGCTTCCACACAGGGATGGGAAGTTTTATAGGGATACGGGTGAAATGTGGCCAAATGTGCCTAGCTTAGGTTGGCATCTTGGTCGGCACAGAGCAGCTTGGTGGCATGCAGCTGTCCCTCATGTTTAACCAACCAGACTGGGGGTGCCATCGGAATGCTAATGAGATGCCGATGTCATGAGAGATCCTGCTGTCAATGTAGGTGTCGACGGCACCGATCTCCCTGTCCTGTGTTGTGGAAAGTGCATTGGTTATGTTCTGTGTGAAGGTACAATGGGTGAACAACTGCAGTTGTAGATTTCATAATCTGTTTAAAAATTGGTACAAAGTTTACAGTCCTGCACTTCTGTAGTCAGGGAGGGTTGAAAAATTATGGTCAGGAACTCCCCAATTTCTTCCATTGCAACTTTTCATCTGGGTCAGGTCCTGATTTACTTCTAAAGATTATAAATCCTTGGTACTTCATCTTTGCTATGATTAACCCATCCAAAATTGCACAACGAATCTCTTAACATCAGCATTAACATCACCACTATATCTGCTATGTTCCCAGTCTTGGGGTCAAATGCAAATTTGCTGATCCAGTTTACCATATAATCATCCAAATTATTATTATAGATGACAAACAGCAATGGAACTGGTTCTGATCCCTATGTTACGCCACTAGTCACAGGCCTCTAATCAGAGGAAGCAATCTACTCCCTCACTACCAGTGTTTACTACCTCACCCTGAACCTTCTGGACCAGCCACCCATGCAGGACTTTTAAAAAGTTCTTGCTAAAGTCCATGTAGACAATGTCCAATGCCTTCCTTTCATCATCAGCTTTCCTGGTTAGACGCAACTTAGCCACCCAGAAAGCCATGTTGACTCTCCCTGATCTGGGATCCTGAGTAAATCCAAATACTGTCCTTTGGTGGAACACAGCAGGCCAGGCAGCATCTATAGGGAGAAACACTATCGATGTCTCGGCCCGAAACGTCGACAGTGCTTCTCCCTATAGACGCTGCCTGGCCTGCTGTGTTCCACCAGCATTTTGTGTGTGTTGTTTTAATTTCCAGCATCTGCAGATTCCCTCGTGACTGTCCTTTGGCATACCTTCCACTACCATTGTCAGACTCACTGGCCTTCCTTGAACAAGGGAACAAAATTAGCTATCGTCCAATCCACCCGCCCTCACTCCCAGCTAAGGATATTTTTATACCTCTGTCAGGATCCTGCATTTGCTACAGTAACATCTCACAGGGTTTAGAGGGTCAACTTGCCAGACACTGGAGATTCATCCACCCTAGTTTACCTCAGAAAGCAAGCACCTTCCCTTCTGTAATCTGCATACTCGTGACCTCACGGCTGTTTTGCCTCAGTTCTTTAGACTCTGTTCGCAGAATGAAGTTTTGGTATAGAACATACTGGATCCCATAATTCCAGTGCGGGCCTGTATCCCACAGGCAAATTCCCGAGACCAGGCAGAGGTGGGGTCCATGTTTATTGATCATGGTTTTATTCGGAATCACGTTCCAAAGTGGAGTCGACTCCTAATCCCAAGGAGAATGTAGAAAGTTGCATAAGAAGGAAAATCTCTGTCAAACCCTTAATTTTGATGATATACACTCAATGCCTATTTTATTCAGTATTTCCTGTATTTAATAAAGTGGCTACTGAGTTTGCATTCACGGTCTGCTGCTGCTGTAGCCCGTCCACTTCAAGGTTCGATACGTCGTGCGTTCAGAGATGCTTTTCTGCACACCACTGTTGTAACAGGTGGTTATTTGAGTTACTGTCACCTTCCTGTCAACTTGACCAGTCTGGCCATCCTCCTGTAACCTTTCTTATTAACAAGGTGTTTGCACCCACAGAGTTGCTACTCACTTGGTTTTTTTTTCTTTTCACACCATTTTTCTGTAAACCCCAGAGACTATTGTGTGTGAAAATTCCAGGAGATCAACAGTTTATGAAATACTGAAACCACCACTACTGGTAACAGCAAGCATTCCATGGTCAAAATCACTTGGATCACATCTCTTCCCCTTTCCCCATTGGTCTGAACATCAACTGAACCTCTCGACCACGTCTACATGCTTTTATGCATTGAGTTGCTGCGATATGATTGGCTGATAAGATATTTGCATTATTGAGCAGGTGTACCGGTGTACCTGGTAAAGTGGCCACTGAGTGTATGCGTAGTAATGGATGTCTGCTTGGCCGGAACTGGATAGAAACAAGTTAGGGAGAAAGCTAAAAGGACGGGCAATGAGAGAAAGGGTCTCGGTTTGAAAGGACAACTGTTTATTCCTCTCCATAGATGCCAAGTTCCTCCAGCAGTTTGTGTGTGTGACTGGGTGCATTTTGGACTAACCCAGCAGATGCTTCAAGGGAGTGTTTCCTCAGTGTTCCTACAGGCTGGCACAAGACAGACAGTACCGTGCAAAAGGAAGGTGAGGGTGTTGTGGTGAACTACATATACCTGTCTGGACACGCCCCCCCGCTGACTGCTCCTGTGACTCCTCCCACAGACCCCCCGCTGACTGCTCCTGTGGCTCCTCCCACAGACCCCTGCTGACTGCTCCTGTGGCTCCTCCCACAGACCCCCGCTGACTGCTCCTGTGGCTCCTCCCACAGACCCCTGCTGACTGCTCCTGTGGCTCCTCCCACAGACCCCTGCTGACTGCTCCTGTGACTCCTCCCACAGACCCCCCGCTGACTGCTCCTGTGGCTCCTCCCACAGACCCCCTGCTGACTGCTCCTGTGGCTCCTCCCACAGACCCCTGCTGACTGCTCCTGTGGCTCCTCCCACAGACCCCTGCTGACTGCTCCTGTGGCTCCTCCCACAGACCCCTGCTGACTGCTCCTGTGGCTCCTCCCACAGACCCCCTGCTGACTGCTCCTGTGGCTCCTCCCACAAACCCCTGCTGACTGCTCCTGTGGCTCCTCCCACAAACCCCCGCTGACTGCTCCTGTGACTCCTCCCACAGACCCCCCGCTGACTGCTCCTGTGGCTCCTCCCACAGACCCCCGCTGACTGCTCCTGTGGCTCCTCCCACAGACCCCTGCTGACAGCTCCTGTGGCTCCTCCCACAGCCCCCTGCTGACAGCTCCTGTGGCTCCTCCCACAGACCCCCGCTGACAGCTCCTGTGGCTCCTCCCACAGACCCCCTGCTCCTGTGGCTCCTCCCACAGACCCCCGCTGACTGCTCCTGTGGCTCCTCCCACAGACCCCTGCTGACTCCTCCCACAGACCCCTGCTGACTGCTCCTGTGGCTCCTCCCACAGAACCCCGCTGACTGCTCCTGTGGCTCCTCCCACAGACCCCCTGCTGACTGCTCCTGTGGCTCCTCCCACAGACCCCCTGCTGACAGCTCCTGTGGCTCCTCCCACAGACCCCCTGCTGACTGCTCCTGTGGCTCCTCCCACAGACCCCCGCTGACTGCTCCTGTGGCCCCTCCCACAGACCCCCTGCTGACTGCTCCTGTGGCTCCTCCCACAGACCCCCTGCTGACTGCTCCTGTGGCTCCTCCCACTGACCCCCCGCTGACTGCTCCTGTGACTCCTCCCACTGACCCCTGCTGACTGCTCCTGTGGCTCCTCCCACAGACCCCCTGCTGACTGCTCCTGTGACTCCTCCCACAGACCCCCTGCTGACTGCTCCTGTGGCTCCTCCCACAGACCCCCGCTGACTGCTCCTGTGGCTCCTCCCACTGACCCCACCCTGCTGACTGCTCCTGTGGCTCCTCCCACAGACCCCCTGCTGACTGCTCCTGTGGCTCCTCCCACAGACCCCTGCTGACTGCTCCTGTGGCTCCTCCCACAGACCCCCCGCTGACTGCTCCTGTGGCTCGTCCCACAGACCCCCCGCTGACTGCTCCTGTGGCTCCTCCCACAGACCCCCCGCTGACTGCTCCTGTGGCTCCTCCCACAGACCCCCCCGCTGACTGCTCCTGTGGCTCCTCCCACAGACCCCCTGCTGACTGTTCCTGTGGCTCCTCCCACAGACCCCCTGCTGACTGCTCCTGTGGCTCCTCCCACAGACCCCTGCTGACTGCTCCTGTGGCTCCTCCCACAGACCCCTGCTGACTCCTCCCACAGACCCCCTGCTGACTGCTCCTGTGGCTCCTCCCACAGACCCCCCCGCTGACTGTTCCTGTGGCTCCTCCCACAGACCCCCTGCTGACTGCTCCTGTGGCTCCTCCCACAGACCCCTGCTGACTGCTCCTGTGGCTCCTCCCACAGACCCCTGCTGACTCCTCCCACAGACCCCCCGCTGACTGCTCCTGTGGCTCCTCCCACAGACCCCCCCGCTGACTGCTCCTGTGGCTCCTCCCACAGACCCCCTGCTGACTGTTCCTGTGGCTCCTCCCACAGACCCCCTGCTGACTGCTCCTGTGACTCCTCCCACTGACCCTGCTGACTGCTCCTGTGGCTCCTCCCACAGACCCTGCTGACTGCTCCTGTGGCTCCTCCCACAGACCCCCTGCTGACTGCTCCTGTGGCTCCTCCCACAGACCCCCTGCTGACTGCTCCTGTGGCTCCTCCCACAGACCCCCTGCTGACTGCTCCTGTGGCTCCTCCCACAGACCCCCTGCTGACTGCTCCTGTGGCTCCTCCCACTGACCCCTGCTGACTCCTCCCACAGACCCCCTGCTGACTGCTCCTGTGGCTCCTCCCACAGACCCCCCTGCTGACAGCTCCTGTGACTCCTCCCACAGACCCCTGCTGACTCCTCCCACAGACCCCTGCTGACTGCTCCTGTGGCTCCTCCCACAGACCCCCGCTGACTGCTCCTGTGGCTCCTCCCACAGACCCCCGCTGACTGCTCCTGTGGCTCCTCCCACAGACCCTGCAGACTGCTCCTGTGGCTCCTCCCACAGACCCCCCCCCCCGCTGACTCCTCCTGTGGCTCCTCCCACAGACCCCTGCTGACTGCTCCTGTGGCTCCTCCCACAGACCCCTGCTGACTGCTCCTGTGGCTCCTCCCACAGACCCCCCCCCGCTGACTCCTCCTGTGGCTCCTCCCACAGACCCCCGCTGACTGCTCCTGTGGCTCCTCCCACAGACCCTGCAGACTGCTCCTGTGGCTCCTCCCACAGACCCCCCCCCCCGCTGACTCCTCCTGTGGCTCCTCCCACAGACCCCTGCTGACTGCTCCTGTGGCTCCTCCCACAGACCCCCCCTGCTGACAGCTCCTGTGACTCCTCCCACAGACCCCTGCTGACTGCTCCTGTGGCTCCTCCCACAGACCCCCCCTGCTGACAGCTCCTGTGACTCCTCCCACAGACCCCCTGCTGACTGCTCCTGTGGCTCCTCCCACAGACCCCCCCTGCTGACAGCTCCTGTGACTCCTCCCACAGACCCCCGCTGACTGCTCCTGTGGCTCCTCCCACAGACCCCTGCTGACTGCTCCTGTGGCTCCTCCCACAGACCCCTGCTGACTGCTCCTGTGGCTCCTCCCACAGACCCCCTGCTGACTGCTCCTGTGGCTCCTCCCACAGACCCCTGCTGACTGCTCCTGTGGCTCCTCCCACAGACCCCTGCTGACTGCTCCTGTGGCTCCTCCCACAGACCCCCTGCTGACTGCTCCTGTGGCTCCTCCCACAGACCCCTGCTGACTGCTCCTGTGGCTCCTCCCACAGACCCCTGCTGACTGCTCCTGTGGCTCCTCCCACAGACCCCTGCTGACTGCTCCTGTGGCCCCTCCCACAGACCCCTGCTGACTGCTCCTGTGGCTCCTCCCACAGACCCCCCGCTGACTGCTCCTGTGGCTCCTCCCACAGACCCCTGTATAAAGGCGATTGGAGGTACTGCTCCTCCCTCAGTCTCCAGGATGTTGTATGATGGTCTCTTGCTGCTGACGGTGCTTTCTTCCAGCCAATAAAAGCCTATCTCTCGCCTCACGTCTCCGAGAGTTATTGATGGTGCATCAGGTGTTAGCAAATATGCATGTAAAAGCCTGTGTATTGTTTTTCAAAGACATTCCCGGAAAATCCCAGAGGCTGGAATGGGCATTATTAAGTGTTATTGCAAATGGTTTGCAGCCCAGGATGACAAAGAGGTTTACTGTTACATATGTGGGAAGGCAAGGTGAATATTTGACTAAGATCGTTAGTGTTTTTGTGACAGTGTCAAAGGCAGTTGCAGTTCTGGAGAACTAAAGCCATGAGAGGTAGTGGTGTCAGCACTGGGGGTTGCCCTGCCTGGATTAAAGAGTGGATACAGCAGGGCAGAGGGATGGTAGGTTCTGTGAGAGGTCAGGTTTATTTGTGGGTTATCTGACCACTGGGGAGTCTAAAGTGCCCTCAGCACCAAGGCAGCTTTGAACGTTATCAGCTTCCACTTCTGCTGCCCCCAGGAAACGCTGTCCACTTTAAATAACCCATTTGGTCATTGTTCCCAGCCACCATAGCTGGCTGTCATGTCCACAATCTTCCTGTGGTGAAGATTTCTGAGCCAGTCATTCCTTCCACTGTGAATGGACAATAGCTTATTTCTCAATTGATTCCATGGTATTGGCCTGCTCACCCAGTACTGGAGATGCTAGGAGCAAAATGAGGCAATGATGTGACATAAGTAACATCAGATGAACCCTTTAAGGTGTAATCAGACTTTGCTAAATGGAAACCTCGTTATTAGCCCCTGCATTCTGAGGCTGATGAAATATTTAAGCCCATACTAGAAGCCTTCGTACTCCAGGGGATTATCATGCCAACAGTTAGTCCCTGTAAAACCCCTGTATTACCAGTGAGAAAGCCAGGAATCTGTACCCAGCACTTCATTCAAAACTTACAGTAGAAGTTGTTAATCAGTCGGTGATACCAATGGATCCGATTGTTCCCGATCTGGCTATGATCCTCAGTTGTATTCCAGCTGATACAGAAATACATATAAGTGGGGAGTATTTCTCCAAGCCAATCCAGCCAGACTCCCGATATTTGTTTGCATTCACTGAGCAGGGCAAACAATGGACCTGGATCTGTCTCAGCAGTAACATGGAACCAGACAGGACAGTCACATCTGTCACATCCCTCTGCAGAGCTCCGGGGAACAAGACAAGACTCTCAGAGGCCGGCCCAGGTACGTTGTTTCCCCGCATCTTTGGTTACCCCGGTGACCCTCACCTCACCTGGTCATCCGATGCACTGCAGAGTTGAGAATCTACCTGTCGGACCACTTGCCTGCAGCCTCAGTTGACTCTACCCCATAAATCCATGGAGGTGAACCTCGCCAAACCCCACAGGAATGTCACAGCTTAGCCATCGCCCTCAATAAAAGTGAAACCATCACCCTGCTGCCTCACAGACCACATGACTGTGCGATTGACCTTCTCCTGGGTACCACACCTCCCCAAGATCATTTGCTCTCCCTCTCTCCGCCTGAGAGCTAAGCCATGAATGATTATTTCGCCAAAACTCCACAGCATGGCTTCATTTGACCATGCCAATCCCTAACTGTTGGAGGATGCTTCTTTGTCAAAACGAAAAATGGGATTTTTGTCCCTACGTTGACTACTGTGGACTCAACAAAATCACTATTAAGAACTGCTACCCTCTCCTCTTGATGGATAGCACATTCAAAACATTCTGTGGGGCCCAGATCTTCACCAAACTGGATCTACGGAGTGCGTACAACCTGATCCATATTCACCAGGGGGATAAATGGAAGACGGTGTTCATGACATCCACTGGTCACTACGAATACTTGGTGACACACACAAAACGCTGGAGGAACTCAGCAGGCCAGGCAGCATCTGTGGAAAAGAGTACAGTCGACATTTCGAGCCGCGACCCTTCAGCAGCTGCAGATTTTCTCATTTGTGACAAATACTTGGTGATGCCTTTTGGACTTGCTAACAGTCCAGCTGTTTCCCAAGCCTTCATTAACGAGATTCTCTGGGACATGCTACACAGGTATGCATTCATCTACCTCGACGATAATACTCACTCTCTCCAAGGACTCCAGGACCATATCTGTCATGTACGTCCAGCACCGTTATATAACAGGAATAGGGAGCTACTTGCTGTTAAATGGGCCTTGGAGGAATAGAGGTATTGGCTGATGGGGAACACTGAGCCCTTCCTGGAGTCACTACGGCTTTCATGTCTCTGTGCTATCGGACCTTATCAAAGGCTCATGTTGTCCTCTTCGGGGCACAGAGGAGGAAGTGAGGAAGGGGCAGCATGGCAAAGGCTTAGACAGTGGGCAGCTAGAGTTCAGCAGTACAGAGCAAGGTCTGTGAAAGAACAAACAGCGTGAAATACCAAAGAGCTGAGTAGGCCCGACAAGACAAGGCTGCTAATGAAGGATTAGAAAGCACAGGAAAACCGCAGCAGTTAGTGTAACTCTGTTACAGCACAGTTCCATTGCTGTCTGTGAGGAGTTTGCATGTTCTCCTCATTACGGCATGGGTTTCTTCTAGGTGCTGCAATCCCCTTCCCATTCCAATGGTGTATGGGTAGGAAGTGAATTGGTTATATGGGTATAATTGGATTGTGCACTCATTGGCCCTTTACCATTCTGTATCTCTAGATGCATTAATGATAAATAAATCTATAATATAACTGGCCACTTTTGGTCATATTAAATGTGTATAAGCAATTGACTAGCATATAGTTTTTTATTGGTTATTGATGTCTTTAAGAATATATCGTGATTAGTAAATTTTATCCCTTGTATGCTAATAAGAGATTAGAAAGTGCACATGATTTCTATCACCTGTCAGCTTGTATTCCTCCCCACATGTTTATTCTGGATTCTGCCCTCTTCCTTTCCAGTCCTGCTGAAGAGTCTCGGCCCCAATTGTCGACTGGTCATTTTCCTCCACAGATGCTGCTTGACATGCTGAGTTCCCCTAGCATTTTGTGTGTGTTGCTCCAGATTTCCAGCATCTGCAGAATCTCTTGCGCCTTCAGTTGGTCAATGTCTGTATTAAGCTGACAAACCTGAGCAGAGGTTTAGAGTAGTTTGGTGACTGAGGCTGAACTGCTCTTACCGCACACAAGTAAATAAAGCACGCCTTGAGGACAGAGTCCAATTGATCAGTGATGACATATCTGGAATTTAGAAGGATGAGGAGGGATCTCATTGAAACCTTTCGAAAGTTGGAAGGCCTGGACAAAGTTAGTGTTGCTCTGTTGGTTAAAAAAATCAAATCAGATCATTAGAAGGAGGTGGCAAAGGATTGGATGGTGTTGAATCCATGTGAATAGAGCTAAGGAACTGCAAGGGCAAGATGACACAACTGTGACTAACAAGAGAAGTCAAAGCCAACATAAAAGCCAAAACGAGGGCGTATAATGGAGCAAAAAATAGTGGGAAGTTAGAGGATTGGGAAGCTTTTAAAAATCAACAGAATGCAACTAAAAAGTCATTAAGAAGGTAAAGATTGAATATGAAAGTAAGCTAGCCAACAATGTTAAAGAGGATACCAAAAGTTTGTTCAGATACGAAATGTGTCAAAGAGAGGCGAGAGTGAATATCAGACCCTGGAAAATGATGCTGGAGAGGTAGTAATGGGGGACAAAGAAATGGTGGATGAACTGAGTAAGTATTTTGCATCAGTCTTCACTGTGGAAGATGCTGGCAGTATGGTGGAAGATCCAGGTATCAGGGATCATGGTGTGTGAAGTTACCATTACTAGACAGAAGGTTCTTGGAAAACTGAAAGGTCTGAAGGTAGATAAGTCACCTGGACCAGGTGGTGTACACAGAGATGCAAAGGGACTTGGGAGTCCTTGTACAGGATTCCCTAAAGATTAATTTGCAGTTTGAGTCTGTGGTGAGAAAGACAAATGAGATGATAGCATTCATTTCAAGAGAACGTGAATGTAAAAGCAAGGATGAGACTTTATAAAGCACTGGTGAGGCCTCACTTGGAGTTTTGTGAGCTGTTTTGGGCCCCTTAGTTTAGAAAGGACATTCTGAAACTGGAGAGGGTTCAAAGAAGGTTCATGAAAATGATTCCAGGATTGAACGGCTTGTCATCTGAAGAGTGTTTGATGGCTCTGGGCCTGTATTCATTAGAATTCAGAAGAATGAGGGTGACCAAATTAAAACTTATCAAATGGTGAAAGGCACTGGATAGAAATGGATAGAGTGGATGCGGAGAGAATGTTTCCTATGGTGGGAGAGTCTAAGACCAGATGACACAGCCTCAGAATAGAGGGGCATCTTTTTAGAATGGTGATAAGGAGGCATTTCTTTAGCCAGAGAGTGATGAATCTGTGGCTTTCATTGCCACAGGCAGCTGTGAAGGCCAAGTCTTTATGAAATTTCAGGCAGAGGTTGATAGATTCTTGATTGGTCAGGGCATGAAGGGATTCTGGGAGGCAAATGCAGGAGATGGAGGCTGAAAAGAAAAATGAATCAGCCACGATGAAATGGCGGAGCAGACTCAATGTGTCAAATGGCCAAATTCTCCTCCTATGTCTTATAGTCTTACAGGTCAGGTGCTCTGAAAATTGGTTACCTAGTCCACACTCTTTCCACCATGGCCATCCTGAGCTTCTGATGACGTGCATGGACAGAGCACGGATTTACTGAGGAACAATTGAATGCTCTGAAGAGGTTTGATAAGCCCAACCCTAATGCATTTGATGCATCCTTCATGGAAATTAGTGTAGTAAGGCTTTGACAAAGTCTCACAAGTGCTGGTGAGAAACGAAAAGGCTTATAGAATCTAAAGAAGAGTGCAAATTGAATGCAAGGTTGACCTGGGGTATCAGGGTCAGTGAGTGACTTAGTGACTGGAAGGCTGTTACCAATGGGGCAAGTGGAACTTATTCCCAGAAAGATGAGTTTGTGCTTTTTGGGGGGTGGGGGGTAGAACAGCCAGAAAAAATCCAATCGATCGGAGTATTGGAGTATACTGAGATGTGGGGAACAGCAGGGGATCCTTAACAACAAACACAAAATGCTGGAGGTCAGCAACGTGGTGATTTGGGCTGAGACTTTTCATCAGGATTGGAAAGGGATGGGGAGGAAGACAGACTAGGAAGGTGGGGGGGGTTGTTTGGGAAGGGGGGGTTGTTTGGGAAGGTGGGGGGGGTGTTTGGGAAGGTGGGGGGTTGTTTGGGAAGGTGGGGGGGTTGTTTGGGAAGGGGGGGGGGTTGTTTGGGAAGGAGTACCAGCTGGCAGGTGAAACCAGGTGAGGTGAGCTGGGTGTTGAAGCAGGGGAGTTGAAGTGAGAAGCTGCGAGGTGAGAGTTGGAAGAGATAAAAGGTTGAAGTAGGAATCTGATAGGAGAGCAGAGTGGACAACAGAAGAAGGGAAGGAGGAGGGGATCAGAGGGAGGTAGGAGAAGAGAAGAGGTGAGAGGTGAGCTAGATTGGCAATGGGAAAGAGATCTACAAAGACTCCACGCTATGTACGTCCATATATCCTTAGAGGTGGTATGATGCAGAGGCAAAATTTCATTAGAGGAAACATAGGACACTAGAGCTGGGAAGTGATTATAGAACTGCATATGAAGAAACATAGAAACATGGAACATCAGAGCAGCAGAAAGGCCTTGAGCCCTTTAAGCCTTCTCCAACATTTAATACAACCAGCGCATTAAGGAATCGATCTTGAATGTAGTAACTTGATTCTACTGCCTTCTGTGGTAGGTTCACCAACCTCTGGATGACAAATTGGTGCCTTGTGGCATCTCCCTGATCATGAACTCTGATTCTGAACTCTCTATCCAGCCTTCTCTGTCTAATATTATCGAAAATTGCAAATGTCGCTCCACTGTTCAAGAAGGGAGAGGGGCAGAAGAAAGGAAAGTATAGACCAGTTAGTCTGACTTCAGTAGTTGGGAAGATGTTGGAGTCGATTATTAAGAATCGACTCAGGGTTCTTAATCGACTTTAAGAACTCAGGGTACTTAAAGACACATGATAACATAGGCCATAGTCAGCATGGTTTCAAGGGAAAATCTTGTTTGTCAAATCTGTTGGAATTATTTGAAGAAATAACAAGCAGGATAGACAAAGGAGAATTGGTTGATGTGTACTTGGATTTTCCGACGGCCTTTGACAAGGTGCCACACATGAAGCTGCTTAACAAGTGCCCACGGTATTACAGGAAAGATACTAGAATGGATAAAGCAGTAGCTGATTGGCAGGAGGCAAAGAGTGGGAATAAAGGGAGCCTTTTCTGGTTGGCTGCTGGTGACAAGTGGTGTTCCACAGGGGTCTGTGTTGAGACCAATTCTTTTTACATAATGTGTCAATCATTTGGATGATGGAATTGATGGCTTTGTTGCAAAGTTTGCAGACAATATGAAGGCAGGTGGAGGGAAAGGTAGCTTTGAGGATGTTGAGAGGCTACAGAAAGACGGATTAGAAGAATGGGCAAAGAAGCCGCAGATGGAATACAGTGTCAGGAAATGTGTGGTCATGTACTTTGGTAGAAGAAATGAAAGAAGAAAATACAAAAAACTGAGGTACATAGGGATTTGGGAGTCCTTGTGCAGGATTCCTTAAAGGTTAATTTGCAGGTTGAGTCTGTGGTGAGGAAGGCAAATGTGATGTTAGCATTCATTTCAAGAGGACTAGAGTATAAAAACAAGGATGTAATGTTGAGGCTTTACAGAGCACTGGTGAGGCCTCACTTGGAATATTGTGACCAGCTTTGGGCCCCTTAGAAAGGGCATTCTGATACTGGAGAGGGTTCAAAGGAGATTCACGAAAATGATTCCAGGATTGGACAGGTTGTCATATGAAGAGTGTTTGATGGCTCTAGCCCTGTATTCACTAGAATTCAGAAGAATGAGGGGTGACCTAATTGAAACCTATCGAATAGTGAAATATCTTGATAGAGCGGATGTGAGGAGGATGTTTCCTATGGTGGAAGAGTCTAGGTCCAGAGGACACTGCCTCAGGTGAGGAGAAAAGAAGAGGCAAGAGGGGAGCCAGATTGGAAATTGGAAGAAGAGGGAAGGGCGAGGGGAAAAGTAGCTGGAAGTTAGAGCAATTGATGCTCATGCCATCAGGTTGACAGAACATGAGGTGTTCTTCCTCTAACCTGAGAGTGGCCTTACTCTAGGAGGTCATAGTCAGATGTTGGAATGGGAGTAGGGGATAGAATTAAAATGGTTGGTCTCTGGGAGGCCTTGTTTGTTGAGGGCTCAGTAAGGTGCTTGACAAAGTGGTTCCCTAGTTTACGTCGCGTCTCACCAATGCATTGGGAGCACTGGATGCAGCAGAAGACCCCCTAACTGACTTGCAGGTGAAGTGTTGCCTTACCTGGGAGGACTGTTTGGGGTCCTGAATGGTGAGGGAGAAGGTGAGTGGGCAGGTATAGCACACTTGCAGAGATAAGTGGCAGGAGGGAGATTAGTGAGGAGGGATGTATGGTAAACGTGTGTTTGGTGATAGGATCCTGTTGAAGATGATGGAAGTTGAGGAGAATGATATGCTGGATGTGGAGGCTTATAGGGTGGTAGGTAAGGACAAGAGGACTCCGTTCCTGTTGTTGGCAGGAAAATAGGGTGAGGGCAAATGTCCAGGAAATGGAGGAAATGTGGGAGAGGGCAGCATCAATGGTGGAGGAAGAGAAACCTTGTTATTTGAAGAAGGAGAACATCTGTGATGTTCTGGAAAGGAAAACCTCATTCTGGAAGCAGGTGGAATAGAGGACCTGAGAAAAGGGAATGGATTTTTTATAGCTGACAGGGCGTGAAGTATAGTTAAGATTGCTGTGAGAGTCAGTAGGTTTATAAAGGACGTCAGTAGACAGTTTGTTCACAGAGATGGAGACAGAGGATGAGAAAGGGGATGGAGGTGTCCTGTGATCTGGCTAGGGTTAAATGGGAGGTTAGCCGGCTGGTGGTGTAGTGGTATCAACACCAGAGCACGGTCCCAGATTTGAATCCCGCTGGCCTCTTCCACACTTCCCATCTGTGCCGGGTTGAGCGTCAAGCTAGCAACTCGGCCTCGTAAAAAACAGTCAGAAGTGGTAAAAATGCATTCCGATGCACCACTGGGTGTGAAAAGGAACAACAACAAATTGGGCGGTCGGCTGGAAGGCCCTATTTCACCCTGTATCTTTAAAAACTAAACAAATAAATAAATAAATCATGGACTCCCTTCATTGCTCCCGCACTATGACTGAGCCGACCGTACAATATCCAGCAATGGTCTCCTCCTTGGTATTGCTGCTGACAGAACAGTAAAGAGAATCGCAGTGAAACTGCACCATTACTGAGTGTGGATTATTGACTACATAGATGTTATCTCTGTACTGGCCACTGGCAGCTTATCGTGAGGTACTAATCTGTCAGTGAAGTCAGTCCCGGGTCACTGTCTTCAGCCACTTGGACACATTGACCTTAGAAATGAACGAGCAGATACAGGTCCACTGACCAGCCAATCCTTTAAGTTATGCCAAGCCTCCCTTTGCTTTGTCACCAGGTGTACAATGGAATTTTCCAAACTTGGACCCGCTCATTATGCAAATAACAAAAAATACATCACCTGAAGTATGAATATCATTTGTGTCCAGTACCCTGGAGACAAGGGTTAGTTCCAGTCATTGTGGTTACTATAGCAACAGAGAGATCCTTAAAAATTGAAAGCCAAAGCAATTCATTTCCAGTTCGCCTCCTCCCACTGGGCAGCACAGTGATGCAGCCACTCGAGCTGCTGCCTCAATCTCTCTCGACTCCGGTTCAGTCCTCACCTCGGCTGCTGTCTGTGCAGTTTCCCTGTTCTCCCTGAGGCCCTGTGGTTTCCTACAGGTGCACGGCTCCCCTCTCACAAACTAAGGGTAATAGGGTTAGTATGTTATTGGTGGCTGTAATGTTGCTCCTAATGGTGGTGTGGGGAGGGGAGGGGGTTGTTACAGGTGGTAGTTTATAGAAATGTGGTGAGGGTAATGGGAATGGTTTTTGTGTCAGTATAGGCTCAATGGACAGAATGGCCTTCCATATCATAAGGAGGTATCCTTGACTTCACTTGAAAGTGTTGCTGTTCCTGGACACACCAGATAATGACAGCTCTCTTTCATCCACCAGGTGCACTCTCCACCCTCTTCAATTCCTCGGCGTAAACTGGAGAGTGCTCCAGGGAAATCAGGAAGCCCTCCCATGCTGGAAATTCTCCTTGGTCTGGAAGTACACCCTTGAGCATTGTGTCATCCTAGCCGATAGCTGGGCTAGGATAACACAATACTCTTCAGTCCTTCAACCTGTGTGCAACAGGGAGGACATTGAGTAGCAGGTGGGATGCCGAGGCAGAATAATCTGCTGCTCATGACACTTTGACACAAGAGCCTCAGCTTTGTTCATCCGAGAGCCATCCCTACCAGCCAGGCTCCCTGAATCAAGCTCGGCCACTCAAGGAATAGGAATCTACCACGTCATGGTGACTTCTTGACGGTAGATGGACGTCTCCCCAAGTGGGCTCATTGACAGCTGGTACTAGGATCTTGCTGAGCAACCTCCATAGGTGCCTCTAATCTAGAGTGACCTGTGTCTTCACATCTCCTCCAGTGCACTCTGGCCTGAAATAGCAGAACCATCCAAGATTAGCATCAGCATTAATAGTTGATAAAAGAACTAGTGGCTAAGCAGGGTGGTGTGCTGTTTACATTTGGAAGTTAAAATCTCCAGTCCTGATGAAGGGTCTTGAGCTGAAACACTGGTGATTCATTTCCCTTCATAATTGCTGCCTGACCCGCCGAGTTCCTCCAGCATTTTAAGTTTCAATATAACTGAGTTTGCTGTACATGGCCTCTGTGTAACTTTGTTTCAGCTACCATTGGGCAGTAGATACTATTGGCTTGTAGTCCCACATCACAGGTTCAGGGTCCTGATGAAGGGTCTTGACCTGAAACGTTGACTACACTCATTTCCATAGATGCTGCCTGGCCTGCCGAGTTCCTCCAGCATTTTGTGTGTGTTGCTGGGATTGCCAGCATCTGCAGAGTTTCTCCTGTTTGTGTCCGGAACAGTTACTTCCCTTCAACCAATTGTCAAAACCCTGAACGTTACCTCAGGAACGCAGAGCCACTGCCTCTGTGCACCACAATGCACTCTGCTTTTATTTGTTCTACTTATGTTCTTTTTTGTAAAAGTTGCAAATAATTTACGTTTAGGTTGTGTTTTTCTTGAGAAGGCTCTGCCTGTGCCCGAGATGCTGCTATACTGGAACTAATTTTCTCATTGTGCCTGTGCGTACGTGTACTTGTGCAGATGACAATAAACTCCACTTTGACCTTGAGTTTATTAGAATTAATTGTAAGGTGATCTGGCACCAATGTGGGCTTGCGGTTTGATACTTCACAGTGGATGTGGTAAGCTGGTAAACACTAGTGAACTTTGGTCAATAGCAGGTCCCTGGGGAGTCACTGCCACAGCTCCACAAAGAGGAAACAACGGGGCTGTGAAATAAAGACAAAAATGTTTGGAATTAATCAACAACTCACTCATAGAGTCATAGAAAATTAAAGAATGGAAACAGGCCCTTTGGCCCATCAAGTCCGTACTGAGCCATTTAAGCTGCCTATTCCCATAGACCTGGACTGCGACCATAGTTCTCCATACCCTTACCATCCATGTATCTATCTGAGAAAAGAGAAACACAGATACTGATTCCAACACTTACAGCTTCTCTCCTTTTCCATTACTATAGGTCATATGATGTGTTTAAATCAACTTAGAGGACATTGGTATGAAAAATATATCCAGGTTTTTCATGTATTCCCTTGCAAGTAGGGAAAATATGGCTCCAAATGTTGACTGAGATTTTAGACCCTATGTGTGTAACTGTATAAACAATCTTTACTCACCACAACACCCTTATCTGAACACAAAAAGCAGAAACAGGAAAGGCCAGTAAGCACTTTGAGATGTGCCACACCTGCTCTACCACATGGGGGGGAATGCAGAATACAGCACTGGAACAGGCCCTTCAGCCCACAATGTCTGTGCTGATCTAATGAATTCTACCTTCCTTCACAAGACCTATGCCAGTCCATTCCCTGCCTGTTCACGTGTCTGTCTACATGGCCGGTAAGTGATGCTGTTGCATCTCCTTCGATCACCTCCGGTGGCAGTGCGTTCCAGACACATACCAAATTCTGTGGAAAAAACTTACCTCACATATCCTCCTGTCATCTTATATCTTCCAGTATTTGGCATTTCTATTCCAGGAAAAAGAATCTGATTTTCTGCCTCACTTTATTTTATGTTTCTCCCTCTGGCTCCGGGGAAAAACAATTCAAGTTTGTCCAGCAGAGCTAATACTCTCAAATCCAGGCGACACTGTGGTGAACTTCTGCACCCTCTTCAAAGCCTTCACGTCTTACCTATGGTGTGCTGACCAGAACTATATATACTATAATACTCAAAATGTGGCCCAGCTGAAGTTTTATACTACTGTAACATAACTTCTAAACTTTTATAATACTCCAGTTGATGAAGGTAAGAGTGCTGTAGGCCTTCTTTACCACCTGACCCACTTGGGTTGCCATTTTTCCCTGAAGCCTTGATAAAGAGCCCAAAAAGATTTCCCTCCACAGATGCTGCCTGACCTGTAGGGTTCCTGCAGCATTTTGTGTGTGTTGCTCAAGATTTACAGCATCTGCAGAATCTCCTTTATCTCTGTACCAGCCTGATGTGTCCCTGTTACCCCTCTCAAATGAAGGAACAGCACTGGCCATTGTTTGGTATTTAGGGGTCATGCCTGTGACTTGTGATGCTGGGGCACTGGTGAGGCCTCACCTTGAGTATTGTGAACAGTTTTGGCCCCTCATCTTAGAAAAGATGTGCTGGCATTGGAGAGGGTCCAGAGGAGGTTCACAAGGATGATTCCAGGAATGAAAGGGCTATCATATGAGGAATGTTTGATGGCTCTGTGTCTGTACTTGCTGGATGAGGGGGGATCTCATTGAAACCTTTTGAATGTTGAAAGGCCTAGACAGAGTAGATGTGGAAAGCATGTTTCCCATGGTGGGAGAGTCTAGGATAAGAGAGCACAGCCTCAGAATGCTTTGAAGACAGAGCTGCGGAGAAATTTCTTTAGCCAAAGGGTGGTGAATTTGTTGACACGTGCAGCTGTGGAGACCAGGACGATGGGTGTATTTAAGGCAGAGATTGATAGGTTCTTGTTGGACATGGCATCAAATATTACGGGAGAAGGCCAGGAACTGGGTTTGAGGAGGAGGTAGATAAAAAAGGATCAGCCATGATTGAATGGCGGAACAGACTCAATGGGCTGGATGGCCTAATCCTGCTCCTCTGCCTTATGGTCTTATGCCATTTTGGATCGGTGCTTATACAAGTGGCCCAGTGTACAAGTATGATGGAATGGAATGCAAGACAACTGAGGACTCTTCATTGCTTTGTGGGGGGCAGAGGGGGAGAGGTAGAGAGAGAAAGGATGCTTGTTTTGTCTTCTTGGTGCTTTTGGTTTGCGTTTTGTTATTTGTGTTCCATAGAACTGGTTTTAGGGAGAGACCCAGATCCTACACTGGCCATGTGGAATTCAGGTCAAGGTGATGGAAATCTGAGCATTTCTACTCTGGATACGAGGTGCCCATATTTCAGAGGGAAATTGGTCAATGATGGACAGTTAAATTGGGAATTTGGAATGTGTATTTTGCATAATTGGAATATTTGTGGGGCAATCCTAAAAGTTGATTTTACTAACAAGACTGCTCTCTTTTTATAGAACTTAAAAGGTGGTGCTCGAGATTTTTGACATATTAATTTTGAGTTTGAGTTTCTAAGGAAAATGGTTTAGATGCAATCATAGTGTTTGACATGTAAATTACAAATGAAAGGTCAATTTAAATATTGGGCTGGTCCAAACGGCAGTTCAGCATTAATTCCCTCACCATCATAAAGCACAAAGCAGCTGCTGGATGGTCAACTGGATGGTCGGGATGTAGTTATAAAGGGTATTAACGTTTCTACCTTCCTTGCAGATAACCTCCATTGTACTGGAGAGCTGCACAAGTGTTTGGTTATGATAGCAAATGATCCCAGGCAAACATTTGTATCAAAACTAAAAGGGGGATTTGGACGGAGATCAGATAAAGCAATACCTGAGAACAAAGACACAAAGTAAAAACTGTGATTTTTTTTGGTAGATGGTTCTTCATCTGTAGAGGATAGTGAGAATGACTGGGGCCATGGTCATTCTTGCTCTAGAGCCAAATATGTCAACAATGATGCCAATGCTTGAAGAACACTCAGTGATCAAAAACAACTTCTGTCAATGGATTTGAGTAATGCAGGGCTAACAAAGGAAGAGAACCAACTGTGAGTGGAAAGGTGAAAACAGTCATAAAGGTGAAAGCTCACTCAAAATGATCCCAAGGGAGAATAAGAAGGCTAACAAGCTTGTTTTGCAAGGTGTTGCAAATGGACAAGGCATTTGCAGATTGGGCAAATTGGAAGACAGAAAGCGCAACAGGTTAAGGTTATGGATTTAACAGGAGAAAAATAAAAACAGAATCACAATAGCTGCTAGAAGAAGCAGGGTCAGAAGTATACAAAGAGCACAAGGGAATGCTTACTAAGCGGTCTTATGTGAAATCCGTGGTTCCGTAGAGGGAATGAAACCACTGGTGCCTGGGAGCTGGAAAGGATAAAAGAAAGTGTTAACCTTTAAACCCATGATAATGACTACAGGAAAATGAATCTCAGCTCTCTATGTGGCGACATATATGTACTTTGAAAATAAATTTACTTTGAACCAAATTTGAATGTTGAAGATTTCAGTTAACCCAAGATGAAGGGAATAATGTATTTTGTTGCAATGAAATCAAGCATGACTGGGACCATGGTCAGTCTTGCTCCAGAGCTACTACAGTGGATAAATATGTCAACAGTGATGTCAATACTTGAAGAACACTTGGTGATCAGAAACAACTTTTTTCAATGAACTTGGGTAATGCGGGGCTAACAAAGGAGGAGTAGAGTTTCATGTTGATATTATGCATTGTTGTCCTTGGTGGACCTATGCTTTCCCTGGCTAATATCTTGCTGTTAATAAATGTGTCAAAAGCCTTGGGATTCTCCTTAATCGTTTTTGCCAATGACCTTTCAAGGCCTCTATCCATCCCTGATTCAATTTTTATGTTCTTTCTTGCTTCTTTCTTATTCCTCAAAGGTCTTGTCCGTTTTCAGCTTCCTAAAATGTACACACGCCTCCTTTGTCTTTTTGACTTATAATATTTCTTGTCATCCAAGGTCCCACAGCTTTGCTATCCTTATCCTCTCAGGAACATGCTAGTCCTGAACTCTGACTAACTTGCCTCATAATTTAACCCTGATTTCACCTTTCATATTCCTGAGTTTGACCCACGTGGCTTCATTGGATGAGGCTCTATTCTGTTCTCTCTGAGCGCAGCCGTAACTGTAGTGTGACCCAGCACACTGGTAAGAGACTCAGCTCTGACAAAGGGGCTAAGGTCCACTCAAGAGACTTGAGCCTGGATCCAGGCTGACATTCAGTGCAAGAGCAGTGCTCTGCCAGGTCCTATTGATTACATTGCAACAAGAAGATTTAGAAGTGTGGCAATTGTGAGCAGTCTGTAATTATATGTTCTGCATCATTGAAGCAGATGAGTGTGGTGTCACATGGTGTAGACAGCTGATTGCTCAATCATTACATTTATTTGACGTGCTTTTAAATTTCCCAATTCATTTTCATAACAGCAAACGCAAAATCTACATGAACCAATTCAGATGTTAAGAAAATAATTGTTTTAATATTCTGTATTAAGACATTACTTGATAGATTTGGGAGTGATTACTGATTTACTTTGTCAAAAACAGTGCACCTAGACACCAAGTGAGAATAAACAAAAGTTAAATTTTGAAAACAACACTAAGGGTTCGCCAAAGTTTGAGGGGCGGGGGTGCACCACAAAGGGAAGGACCTCAGTCAAAATCTTGGTGCCACTGGATCCTGGGGTACTGGGTTCCGTGTAACACCCTCTCGTGCACTTCATTAATTAAGGAGGAAACAGCAGTGGCATTGATGCTTTGTAATATATATCCTTCCCCATCGTCAGGATAGTAGGAGGCACTGCCTCATTAAGGCAACACCAAAGATCCCCACCACACGGACCACGCTGTCTTCTTGCAGCTACCATTAAGTACAGAAGCCTGATGTCTCACCCTACCACGTCAAGAACAGCTATTTCCCTTCAACCATTTGGTTCCAGTTGTGTCTATCCCGTGATGATGGTCTTCGTTCCGATTCCACAGAGCGAAGACGCCTGTGCGTGTATTTGTTTAACGTGTACTTGATGTTGCACTCCAAGAAGCACACGATACTTCACAAATCAACCAACTGATCCCAATGGCGTGGAAACCATGATGATGGGAGCTGATGGATTTGTTGCAGCCTTCACAGCCGTTGAGTTTGAAGTAACTTTGTCCGCCTGTTCCACCGTTGAGGTCTTGGTTGCATTGTTCTTTGTCAGGGACCTCACCCTCGACCTTACCGCACTGGGTGACCCTACCAGGACCATAGCTCCAGACGGCTTTGCTCTCAGGATCTCAGGACCACACAAGCTTCTCCACCACGACAAGGTGACAATCCACGGAGAAGTTGTTTCCAGTAACAACTGGCACAACCCTAACTACTAGAGTTTAGCAGAACCACAGCATCTTGAAACCTTGAACAAAAACGGACCCTCCATTTCTGTTCTTTCTTGTAAAAGTTGTGTAAAATTTCCGTTCACCTCACGTTTTTCTTGTGAATTCTGCTTAGAGGATGTTTGTGCCTCTGACGCTGCTGTAAGTTTTTCATCACACCTGTGCGTACATGTACTTGTGCATATGACAATGAACTTTGACTTTTGTACCTAAGTGAAATCCTCCAAGTAAGTCCAATTAGCACAAAATCAACAGGTGGCGATTCACAGATCTAGAGCTGTGGCCAGGACCAGGGCAGGGACATCTTCAACAGGTAAGAGTTAAAACCTCTTCACTGCAGGAAAGCCAGGCAAAAAATACTTCATTTTACAGGTTGCCTTTGTTAATTTCAGAAGAACTGAGCAGAAATTCTAGGCTTGGTTCTGATCCTGCATCAGATGGCTGGACTTGCCTGTTCGTGCAGCGCGTCCTATATTAAAACCAGGACTTCATTTTAAAAGTACCTGGTTGGCTATAAATTGTATTGGGTGTCCTGAGGTTGTGAAAGGCACTTCAAACATGCAGGACTTTTCTGTACCACTTAAATGATAAGCTGTCACTCAGCGTTAGAGGGAATGAATACCAGACACACGTTAAATAGCAACACCACACACTAGGAAGGTGATTTGTTTCATTCAAGTACGAGGGCCACTACTGCTGCTTACAACAGGGGCCTGGGTAGTGAGCCTCCATCTCCATTAACCTGACAGCTCAGCCCAGTGGAGTTCTCTCTTTCATTGAGCGAGGCCCTCTGAGTTTCACATGATCATTATCAGCCTGCTGTGGCGTTTGACAAATTACCGCCTCTCCTCCCACACTGTGCTTGATGCTGCAGTTGTGGGAAGCTGCCATAAAGTCTGCGTGATTTACCGTGTTTTCATTGCCCAGTAGCCCTCCACAGCAAAAATTATGCAGCCACTGCATTGGGCATTTTCAGCCGCTCCAGACTGAGGCTTCTCTTACAGCTTGTTGTGTTTTGCCACCAATTAGGCAAGAAACATCTGAAAAAGGGGAGAGTTGTAGCTCACTATGGGTCACCATAGTGTTGATTCTAATGCTTGCATTACTTGTGAGTAGTTTATTGATAGATCACTATTTTTAAATTATTAATTAATAAATTGCCAGATCACTGGTGTCAATATCACATTGTTATGCACACAGATTAGTAATACATCCCGAATCAAATTACTAATAAATAGATTACTGGACATCCTAATACCTACAGGTGATAGAACAGGGAATCATTCCATTCAGAGAGCAACAGCCAATTGCTTTCAGCCCCTCCTCTTTCTGCTGAAGGTACAAAGTGAGCACTCTCCCTTCCCTTGGAAGAGGAGGGGGATAAGACGGATAGTCTGTAGAGCTCATGTCTTCTCAGACTGCTCACATTTCCAAAGATTGTGACAACCGACCTGTTATGGTGCCCCTACCCACCCAGCTTTGGATCCTCCAGTCCACTCTCCAGGGCTGTGATAAATACACAAAGTCAGCTCCACACACACCCAGCTTCTGAAAGTGTAGAGGATACAACTCTGGCTGCACATCACCCCAGGCCTGATCAAAATCCCTGAACCCCCGCCCTGGCCCCAACCCTAGCTCCCTGACCCTAACCTCAGTATTTTGAATCTGACCCAAACACTTGGACAGGTAGAGTCATAGAGCCATGGAAACTGGCCCTTTGATGCAACTGGGTCAACGTTGGCCAACACTTCCACCTAAGCTAATTCCATTTGACCAATATCCCTCTAAATCTTTCCTATCCAAGTAACTGTCCAAGTATTTTTTAAATGCTTTAATGTACCTACCTTCACCACTTCCTCTAGCAACTCATTCCAGTTACGGTCTGTCATCTGGCTGAAAAAGCTGCCCCTCAGATTCCTAATCACCCCTCTCACTTTAAAACCTATGCTCTCTCGTTCCTGATTCACTCCCATGTCTGTCATTTTTACAGAACTCCAAGGTTCTGCCATTCATTGTGAATGTCATACCTTGATTTGTCATCCCAAAATGCAATACCTCACACTTAAATGAATTTATCTCCATTTGCCCTTCTTCAGCCCACTTACCCGTCTAGTCTGGTGTCACCTTGCCCTTAAGATGCCATTTGTAAGTGTACCATCTATGCTGCCATCCAAATCAATGAGATAGAGTAGATGCAGTGCAGATAGACATGGACCAACATGGACAAGTTGTCACGAATTGTAGAGGAGACTTGGCCCCAAAGCAGAGCTGCAGAGACAATTTAGCAGTAACTGGCATTTTACTAATTGTTTATTTGTTATCTGACATGTCATATATTGTGGGTGATCATGGTCTTTCCATGACTATGATTGTTCTTGGCAAATTCTTCTACAGAAGTGATTTTCCATTGCCTTCTCCTGGGCAGTGTCTTTACAATAAGGGTGACACCAGCCATTATCAATACTATTCAGAGATTGCCTGCCTGGCATCATAACCAGGGCTTGTGATCTGCACCAGCTGCTCATAATGACCATCCACCACCTACTCCCATGGCTTCGCATGATTGGGGGTATAACAGGTGCTCCGCTTAACCAACAGTGACCTGCAGGCTAGTGGAGGGAAGGAACGTTTTACACTTTTTTTGGTAGAGACATATCTCCACTCCACCACCCAATTTTACTAATAAACTGCAAAATAACAAGCCCAGAATAGAACAGATACTTGACATAACAAGGCAGGAAGGTAACTGAAGGCTAAGAGCAACTAGATGAGGCAGGCTGGTTTGATGATTGAACAAGGATTGTGGATGTGAGCTGGGTTTAAATAGGCTGCAGGTGCTGAGTTGTAAATGACTGTAAGTCACTGTAGGCTACTGCTGTTAGATGGGTGGAGGCTGGGAGGTGCCTGCCTGTGTAAGCCTGATAGGGATCCCTTCCTATAGCCAGCACAGTAGCCCAGGATGATCTGGATGGGTCCTGTGAAACTCCTTGATGAGTGATGGATGCAAGATGAAACTGGACGGCACCCAAGACCTCTCCTCCCTTCCCAGTCGACCAGGTGCTGCACAGCCCATCCACGATGATATGAATTCATCAAATGGCGAAACATGTACTCTGAACCAGCTTCCACCATCCTTGGTTCCAGAGGCACAGGCACAGGTAGTCTGAGTGGTGCATGGACAATGGGCTTGAGGCAGGACGCATCGAAGATAGGGACAGTGGCAGCGAAGATTACTGGGGAGACTTTAAACTAGAATGGTTTGGGGGGTGAGAAGCAAATTGAAGAGACTAGGAGAGAGGAGGTTAGTTCACAAATTGAGAAAGCTAGTAGATAGTGTGTGAGGGAGGATACGCAGGTGACAGAGAAGGGGAGCGCTCAGACCGAAGATGTAGGGGAGCAGGAAGAAAAAGATAATAAATTTGTTTGCACCATTAGGGATAAACAGAGAGTCAGAGGTGGAGAGTTTTTTAAATGCATCTATTTTAATGCTAGGAGCATTGTAAGAAAGGTGGATGAGCTTAGAGCATGGATTGATACCTGGAAATATGATGTTGTAGCTATTAGTGAAACATGCTTGCAGGTGGGGTGTGATTGGCAACTAAATATTCCTGGATTTTGTTGCTTCAGGTGTGATAGAATCGGAGGGGCAAGATGGGGAGGTGTTGCATTGCTTGTCAGAGAAAATATTACAGTGGTGCTTTGGCAGGATAGATCAGAGGGCTCGTCTAGGGAGACTACTTGGGTGGAATTGCGGAATGGGAAAGGTGTAGTAACACTTATAGGAGTGCATTATAGACCACCTAATGGGGAGCAAGAATTGGAGGAGCGAATTTGTAAGGAGATAGCAGATATTTGTAGTAAGTGTGATTGTGGGAGATTTTAATTTTCCACATATAGACTGGGAAGCCCATTCTGTAAAAGAGCTGGATGGTTTGGAGTTTGTAAAATGTGTGCAGGATTGTTTTTTGCAGCAATACATAGAAGTACCAACTAGAGAAGGGGCAGTTGTGGATCTCCTGTTAGGGAATGAGATAGGTCAGGTGACGGAGGTATGTGTTGGGGAGCACTTTGAGACCAGTGATAAAAAGGCCATTAGTTCCAATATAATTATGGAGAAGGATAGGACTGGACGCAGGGTTGAGATTTTTGATTGGAGAAAGGTTAACTTTGAGGAGATGTGAAAGGATTTAGAAGGAGTGGATTGGGACAGTTTGTTTTATGGGAAGGATGTAATAGAGAAATGGAGGTCATTTAAAGGTGAAATTTTGAGGGTACAGAATCTTTATGTTCCTGTTAGGTTGAAAGGAAAGGTTAAAAGTTTGAGAGAGCCATGGTTTTCAAGGGATATTGGAAACTTGGTTCAGAAAAAGAGAGATATCTACAATAAATATAGGCAGCATGGAGTAAATGAGGTGCTCGAGGAATATAAAGAATGTAAAAAGAATCTTAAGAAAGAAATTAGAAAAGCTAAAAGAAGATATGAGGTTGCTTTGGCAGGTAAGGTGAAAATAAATCCAAAGGGTTTCTACAGTTATATTAATAGCAAAAAGATAGCGAGGGATAAAATTGGTCCCTTAGAGAATCAGAGTGGACAGCTATGTGTGGAGCCAAAAGAGATGGGGGAGATTTTGAACAATTTCTTTTCTTTGGTATTCACTAAGGAGAAGGATATTGAATTGTGTAAGGTAAGGGAAACAAGTAGGGTAGTTATGGAAACTATAATGATTAAAGAAGAGGAAGTACTGGTGCTTTTAAGGAATATAAAAGTGGATAAGTCTCTGGGTCCTGACAGGATATTTTTTCTAGGACCTTGAGGGAAGTTTTAGTGTGGAAATAGCAGGGGCTCTGACAGAAATATTTCAAATGTCATTAGAAATGGGGATGGTGCCAGAGGACTGGCGTATTGCTCATGTGGTTCCGTTGTTTAAAAAGGGCTCTAAGTGTAAACCTAGCAACTATCCTGTAAGTTTGACATTAGTGGTGGATAAATTAATGGAAAGTATTCTTAGAGATGGTATATATAATTATCTGGATAGACAGGGTCTGATTAGGAACAATCAACATGGATTTATGTGTGGAAGGTCATGTTTGACAAACCTTATTGAATTTTTTTGAAGAGGTTACTAGGAAAGTTGATGAGGATAAAGCAATGGATGTTGTCTATATGGACTTCAGTAAGGCCTTTGACAAGGTTCCACACAGAAGGTTAGTTAGGAAAGTTCAATCTTTAGGTTTTAATATTGAAGTAGTAAAATGGATTCAACAGTGGCTGGATGGGAGATGCCAGAGAGTAGTGGTGGATAACTGTCAGTTTGGAGGCTGGTGACTAGTGGTGTGCCTCAGGGATCTGTACTGGGTCCAATGTTGTTTGCCATGTACATTAATGATCTGGATGATGGGGTGGTAAATTGGATTAGTAAGTATGCAGATGATACTAAGGTAGGTGGCGTTGTGGATAATGAAGTAGGTTTTCAAAGCTTGCAGAGAAATTTAGGCCAGTTAGAAGAGTGGGCTGAAATATGGCAGATGGAGTTTAATGCTGATAAGTGTGAGGTGCTACATTTTGGTAGGACTAATCAAAATA
Organism: Hemitrygon akajei; assembly: GCF_048418815.1. Classification (NCBI taxonomy): domain Eukaryota; kingdom Metazoa; phylum Chordata; class Chondrichthyes; order Myliobatiformes; family Dasyatidae; genus Hemitrygon; species Hemitrygon akajei. Next base: position 13,151,572 of record NC_133144.1, read on the forward strand.
GGACATACATGGTAAATGGTAAGGCATTGAGGAATGCAGTAGATCAGAGTGATCTAGGAATAATGGTGCATAGTTCCCTGAGGTTGGAATTTCATGTGGATAGGGTGGTGAAGAAAGCTTTTGGTATGTTGGCCTTTATAAATCAGAGCATTGAGTATAGGAATTGGGATGTAATGTTAAAATTGTACAAGGCATTGGTGAAGCCAAATTTGGAGCATTATGTACAGTTCTGGTCACCAAATTATAGGAAAGATGTCAACAAAATAGAGAGAGTACAGAGGAGATTTACTAGAATGTTACCTGGGTTTCAGCACCTAAGATACAGAGAAAGTTTGAACAAGTTAGGTCTTTATTCTTTGGAACATAGAAGGTTGAGGGTGGACTTGATAGAGGTATTTAAAATTATGAGGGGGATAGATAGAGTTGACGTGGATGGGCTTTTTCCATTGAAAGTAGGGGAGATTCAACCAAGAGGACATGAGTTGAGAGTTAAGGGGCAAAAGTTTAGGGGTAACACCAGGGGGAGCTTCTTTACTCAGAGAGTGGTAGCTGTGTGGCATGGGCTTCCAGTAGAAGTGGTAGAGGCAGGTTTGATATTGTCATTTAAAAAGAAATTGGATAGGTATATGGACAGGAAAGGAATGGAAGGTTATGGGCTGAGTGCAGGTCGGTGGGACTAGGTGAGAGTAAGCGTTCAGCACGGGCTAGAAGGGCCAAGATGGCCTGTTTCCATGCTGTAATTGTTATATGGTTATAAGAGATGAGGAGAAATGTATGCCATCCAATCAGGATGATTGGATTAAGGGGACGTTCCTCTGGTGAGGGACACTAAGGTTGGGCTTGGGGCTCTGTTTTGAGAGGAGGTGAGGAGGGAAGATGCAGGAGAGGAGCAGGACCATGATTTGACGAAGCCTGGGGGAGATCGATTGAGGATTGGTGACTACAGAGAAACCGTGAGCTCCAATGTGCACATTAAACTATTTCATTAAAATGGGCCCTTTTTTTTGTTCTGTTCTTTACTAACCCTTTAGTCAAACAAAGACCCAAAGATATTCTCTTAATCATATGCGGTGTACTGTCTGTTATGTCGTGGCACTAATTTGTAACAGTAGCAAATTACACAGCATCCACATAAACCGGGGTTTGGGGTGGGAGAGGGCCTCAATCTCACGAGTTTGGCAGGGCCAGAGGGTGTCTTCCCCAGGGAACCGGGGCTTCCAGAGGTCAGTAGGCATCTCCTGGGTAGACAGCTAATCTCTCAAGTGCTCCAAGAGGCCATGATGATAATGAGCCAGCAGCACTTCTTCATTCAAGCCCACTCCACCCTGAAGGTCCTGAACTTCATGGTGGAATCCAAGTGTGAACCTTGATGCAAGCGAAATATCCGTTCCACTGTCCTACCTCCCCTTCCACTTCCCGGATGGTGGAAAACTCAGTGAAGTATCCGATCCGCTCTCCCCCCTCCATTTCACGGATGGTCAAAAACCCAGCGCATTTCAGCATTGATTTCTTCAGACTTATTGCAAATGGTGGTTTTATTGTCCCCCTTTGCAAGTGGCTCAGCTCAGAGCTTGCCCAGTCAGGAGAGAGATGATGAAGGCTCAGTCCTAGAACATGGAGATGGCTGGAGCTCGAAGCGTACGACGGACTGGGACAGGAAGTTGCAGCTTCGAGTTGGGGATCCATCAAAGTGTTTGGGTATTGGAATCCAAGGATTCAGGGGAGGAGATTGACTGGTGCAGGGCTGCTGTATCAAGCCGGAGAGAGAGTTGGTTGAGAGTGGTGAGCAGATAGTCAATGGTTTCCTGCTGCTTTGGAGTTCTGTGTTCCTGTCGACAGATGACTTCCTGTTGGTGAGCATACAGACAATTGTTGGTTCACTCATCCTGTCAAGGAAATGTAGAGGAGGCTTGACTCAAATAGAGAACAATGGAGGTGTTTTAGCAGTGAGTAATAACTTTAATAATAAACTGTATTAACAAGCCACAAGGGACTACAAAACAAGAACAGATACTAAACACAACAAGGTAACTGAAGGTTAGGAGCAACTGACTGGTTCAATGAGTTAACAAGAATCATGGATGAGAGCTGGGTTTAAATAGGCTGCAGGTGATGAGTTGAAAATGAGTGGCAGGTGATTCCCGTTAGCTGGGTGGAGACTGGGAGGTTCCTGACTACGTGGGCCTGACACGTCAGGTTGAAGGGCTCATTTCTGTGCCTTGCAACTCTGGCCATCTTCTCTTAAGGCACCAGCCATGCCTGAGTTTGATTCCACCCACTGTGACCAATAGTAGGTACCGTGGCCTTTCACTCGACTTGCACAGTCTCATCATCACATTATCAACCACATCTCTGCAGTACCCACACTGAGCACCCCTTCGTTCACTGTTTTCAATGGTATAGTCACCAGCTTAACACTGTTGAGTATAGAAGGACAAGAAGGGACTTGACCAAAACATTCTTTAACTTCCTATGACTAGGGGAGGCAATTTGGACCATTGGGTCAATGCCAGCTATTGCAGCAATCCCATCAATGCCACTCCTATTTATTTCCTGTTCCCAGTTACCCGCTCTGATTCGCTTACATGCTGGAGGTAATTTATAGTGGCCAATTAATCTATTGACCTGCATGTCTTTGGTAGGAAACGGGAGCACTTAGATGACAACCGCACGGTCACAGGGAGAATATGGAAACTTCATGCAGACAGTGCAGGAAGTCAGGATCAAGTCTGGGTCCCTGGATCTCTAAGTCCTACACAGTGGACACTAGGATACTGTGGGGTCTTGACAGGACAGGTATGGAGAGGGTGTTACAAAAACACGAGAAAATGGAGAGGATGTTTCCTCTCGTGGGAGAATCTGCATCTAGGGTAATAGTGTTTAAAAATGAAGGTCACAGATTTCAGAGAGAGGAGGTGAAATCATTTTCCAGAAATAGATATGAGACTCCCCTCTAAAGACAGGGGAAGCTGAGTGATGGAATATTTTTAAAGCTGCAGCAGATAGGTTTCTGATAAGCGAGAGCTTTGAAAATAGTAGCTATGGCTGGGAATGCAGAGCTGAGGTTACAATCTGATTTTATTCAAAGACAGAACAGGCCTGATGGGCCTGCTTCTAATATGCCTGTACCTATAACTTGCTGTCTCACATGCTCCAAATAAATTAGTGACTGCTTGTTGCAGAGGTCTAGCTGTGCTCAGGTAATGCTAAATCACCGACACACTGAGAGGTGAGGATACTCAAAGTGGACTCATTCGTCCTTGAGTGGACTGACCCTCGTCCAAGTTATTCTTCCACTCCTAATATTTTTATACAATACCTTAAGGTTTTTCTTAATATTGCCCAGGATTTTTATGGCCTCCTTAATCCTTCCTGATACCCTGTTTACATTGTTTACTGATTCCTTTATATTCCTCACAGGCCTTGTCTGATTTCAGTGTGCTGCTATCTTACCTTTCATCTTCACAGCAACAATTCTTGAACAGATTAGATATGGCAAAGTTATTTCCCATAGTAGGGGAGTCCAGGACGAGAGGGCATGACTTCAGGATTGAAGGACGTCCATTTAGAACAGTGATGTGGAGAAATTACTTTAGTCAGAGGGTGGTAAATCTGTGGAATTTGTTGCCGCGAGCGGCTGTGGAGGCCAAGTCATTGGGTGCATTTAAGGCAGGGATAGATAGGTTCTTGATTAGCCAGGGCATCAAAGGGTATGGGGAGAAGGCAGGGAAGTGGGGGGTGACTGGAAGAATTGGATCAGCCCATGATTGAATGGCGGAGTAGACTCGATTGGCCAAATGGCTTACCTCTGTTCCAATAGTCTTATGGTCTAATTTGAAACAGCTGGCTTTTTAAAGACTTCTACATGCTCGATGTGGATTTGTCCCCAATGAATCACTCTCAAAGTACACCCCATACATCCTGCCTAATACCGTGTGTGGGCGCCACAGTGGTGTAGTGCTTTGCGTGACACGATTACAGCATGGGGCATCAGAGTTCGGAGTTTAATTCCAGTGTCCTCTGTAAGGAGTCTGTGCATCCTCCCTGTAGAATGTATGGGTTTTCTCCAGGTGCTTCTGTTTCTTCCCACAATCCAAAGATTTACCGGGTAGTTAATTGGTCATTGTAATTGTCCTGTGATTAGGCTGGGGCTAAATCTGGATGTCAGAGGTTGCTAAGCAACACAGCTTGAAGGGCTGGAAGGGCCTATTCTGCGCCGTATCACTAAATAAATAAATTAGTCTTTCCCAATATCACTGTTCCTTGGTTGGATGTCCTATGTATTGTGGATGATTGAGATTTGGTGAAGATTCAGCTCCAGACCCACATTTCTTTTGTTCATTCATACATTGGCCCAATTTCATCATCCCTGTATCTCCCATCCATTCACACATGTCTCCCCCATTTAATCTCTCTGTCTCCCAGCTCCCTCTCCTGTGTACCTGTTTAGAAGCTGCTGCGTTTGTTCAGTTGAGGTAACAGATGCTCATGCCTCATTAACCATTTCTGATCTGGGTATTCTGCTTGAGTCCTTGAATGTTTCCAGCATTTTCTGTTCTTGTAGAAGAAATATGCTCCTAATATTCATGTGTAATGTGAAAGGTTAGCTGACTTGCTGATTGAAAGACCTGCCTGCCATGTGAGAAGACATAGCTCACTCAGGTACGCCACTGAGTACATAAGGCATCAATACATGGCTGTTCGGTGATTTTGAACAGTGGCCAACAACGGCCCAGAGTTGATTGGCAAGGATAAATTCAAATAAGACAGGAACAAGCAGAGCGGCAATTGTTGGAGTGGACTGTGTTAGAATGGGGATTTTGAGGTTTTAGCTCTTCAAGGCTTCCGTGAGGAGAGGCTTAAGTGAGAGAAAGTGGAGTTTTTTCACTTTCCCCAGCCTATTTATTGTTTTCCCTTCTTTATATTTGCTCAGTTAGGACAGAAAGGATGCTAGACAGGATAGTAGAAATGCTCATCTTGTGGTATGTGGGAAGGCAGGGAGGCCTCCAGTGTCCCTCACTTGGCTCTGAAAATTGTACCACTGAACATGAGTGTTATTTCAGCTTCATTCTGTCAAAGAACCCGGATGACCTATCATTTGACGAAACTGTCTAACAGCTAATAATCATTTTTGGAGAGCAGTCATCTTCAGTTTTCATTACTAAAGTTCAAATTTCAAAAAAACTTATTATCAAAGTACATCATATACTACCCTGAGATTCATTTTCTTGCAGGCATACAAAGTAAATCCATAATAGAATCAATGAAAGTTTGCATTAAGTAGTAATAATGATAACTGAGACTGATATGACAGCATACAGGGACAAACTCCATCAACAGTTGATAGCACAATATCCGTCTGTGCAAGTAAAGGCACAACAAATAGTAGATCAATGTAGAGTGACAGTAAAAAATAGTTCAATCCTTATAGAATACAAAATACATCATCAAAATATGCAAAAATTGTTAATACTCTCAACAATATTATATTGTCACATTTAGGAAAACTTGAAACATTTGAAGAACTACACACAATGACATACTGTGCAGAATTAACGGCAGGCAGTCAATGGCTCCAAAATAGAGGCACACATCAATAGAAACTCAAAACTGAGTAATGAAATGAGAGCACTGAAATGGCAGAAGAAATTAAAGAACAAAATTGAAACCTTAAGAGCAGAAATAGCCTACCTAAAGGGGTATAAAATAAATAACCCGAGCAAGAAAACTACGAGAAAAGCTAAGGAAATATAAGGTCTGTACAAGATATGATCAGCCTAACAAAAGCACTGTAGAGTTTATAGATACACTAAAACAAAAGTTTGGTTCATACAAAGCCAGACTAAATAGATACATGAAATGCACCAGGAAAAGAAAACAGAATTATCTGTTCAGAGACAATGAAAAAGGTTTATACAGGACATTGAAACTAAATTCAACACACCAACCCTAGCACAAAATTACCAACAAACACAGAGATAATGAACTTTTGGTCTAATATCTTGTCAAACAGAATGACGCACAATCAAGAAGTAAGCTGGACCAGGGAGGAAAAAGAACACACACGCGATTGAAGAAATACCTGAAATTTCAATGGATATGCTGAAAGAGGTTATAAAGATACCCACAACTGGAAAAGTACTGGCAAGAATAATATTCATAATTATTGGCATAAAAAGCTTAACTTGCCTTCATCCATACCTATTAATGTATTTCAACAATTTTCTTAAAAATCTTGAAAAAATGCCTGAATTTTTGACAGAAGGTAAAACATATTTTTAGCTTAAAGGGCAAATCAGAAAAGATCCATCAAAATATCATCCTATTACTTGTTTACAAACTATACATTATGCATCTCCCAACTAATCACCACTCACTTAGATAATCACAATATACTTACTGAAGAGCAGAAAGGAAGCCTTAAGGGTATGAAAGCATGTAAAGTGAAAACAGATGTCTACATAGTGAACCAAATTAATTACAATATAAAATACAAGATAAATGATTGCATAAGAATTTACCCCCTTTAATATGACACATCAAATCTACACTGGTGCAGCCAGTTGATTTTAGAAGGCACATAATTAGTTAATTGAAGATTTGTTTTTGGAGACCTGTGTGCAGTCAAGATGTTTTAATTCATTGTAATAAAATTACACCTGAATCTGGAAAGTCAAACTGCTGGTGAGTCAGAATCATGGCAAAAACTACACCACGAAGACAAAAGAACACTCCAAGCAACTCAGCAAAAAGTTTATTGAAAAGCACGAGTCAGGAGGTGGATTCAAGAAAATTTCCAAGTCACTGAATATCCCTTGGAGTACAGTTAAGTCAATCATCAAGAAATGGATAGAGCAGGCCGTCCTCAAAAACTGAGTGACTGTGCAAGAAGGGAATGAGTGAGGGAGGCCACCAAGAGACCTATGACAACTCTGGAGGAGTTACAAGCTTCAGGGGCTGAGATGGGAGAGACTGCACATACAACAACTGTTGCCTGGGTGCTTCACCAGTCACAGCTTTATGGGAGAGTGGCAAAGAGAAAGCCACTGTTGAAAAAAAACCTCACATGAAATCTCAGCTAGAGTTTGTCAGAAGGCATGTGGCAGATTCTGAAGTCAACTGGAAGAAGGTTCTATGGTCTGATGAAACCAAAATTGAGCTTTTTGGCCATCAGACTAAACAATGTGTTTGGCGTATGCCAAACACCACACATCATCAGAAACACAATATCCCTACCATGAAGCATGGTGGTGGCTATATCACATGGTGGTGGCTGTATCATGCTGTGGGGATGCTTCACTGCAGCAGACCCTGGAAGGCTTGTGAAGGTAAAAGGTAAAATGAGTGCAGCAAAAATACAGGGAAATCCTGAAGGAAAACCTAATGCAGTCTGCAAGAGAACTGCGACATGGGAGAAGATTTGTTTTCCAGCAAGACAATGACTCCATCTTTGTGGGCCGAAGGGCCTGTGTTGCGCTGTAGGTTTTTTTCTATAAATTAAGCCAAAGGTACGCAGAAATGGCTTAAAAACAACAAAGTTAATGTCCTGGAGTGGCCATGTCATAGTGCAGATCTCAATCCAATTGAGAATTTGTGGCTGGACTTGAAAAGGTCTGTTCACTCATGATCCCCATGCAATCTGACAGAGCTTGAGCAGTTTCTTAAAGAAGAACGGAGAAAAATTGCAGTGTCCAGATATGCAAAGCTGATAAAAACCTATCCACACAGGCTCAAGGCTGTAATTGCTGCCAAAGGTGAATCTGATAAATACTGACCTGAATGGGTGAATACTTATGCAATCAATTATTTGTGTTTTATATTTGAAATTAATTTAGATCACTTTGCAAGAGATCTGCTTTCACTTTGACACAAGAAGGTATTTTTCATTTGATTGTGTTAAAGAAATCAAATTAAATCCACTGTGATTCAATGGTGTAAATCAATAAAACATGAAAACTTCTGGTGGGGGGGGGCGAATACTTTCTATAGGTATTGTATATTAACATATTCTTTTGGCATGATTTATTGAGCTAGAAAATTAAGGGCTGAAATGACAAATTTCAGAAAATATGTATTCCAATGCACTTGGATTAACACTACCTAGAACAGAAGGGGAAAGAGGAATAACAGACATTAAAAATCTACACAACGGTCAGATAAAACTTCTAGGGATATATTTTCATCAATGAAAACAGGATTCGGCACTCCACGCAAGCATATGTGATTCTGGTAAGAAGTACACACCACTAAACTTAAATGAGAGCACAACCTAGGAAAATGAAGAAATTATCACCATCACAGCAAAAGTTAACCAATGGAAGAGTATGACCCTCCATGGAAGACATTCCCACGATCTGAACAGACTAGATGTCGACAAAGAAGCGTCAAACGCCCGGCTCCGAGTTGGAGAACTCGTCCTAGAAACAGAAGGGTTCCTTGTGGCAATACAGGGCCAGGTGATTAACACAGAAAATTAAAAAAGATACATAAAAAAAGATCAACAAAATCAAAATGATAAATGTAGAAAACGCCATGGAAAACCAGAAACAAACCAGCACATTACAGGATCCTGTAGCAGTTTAACTCAATCTGATTACTTACACAGGCACAATCAAGTGGCAAACATCATTCATCCAGAAACATAAATATATCATTTATTGAGATATGGTGAGGAGTAGGCCCTTCTGGCTTTCGAGTCACACCGCCCAGCAATCCCCCAATTTAATCCTAGCCTAATCACAGGATAATTTACAATGGCCAATTAACCTACCAGCTGGTGTGTCTTTGGACTGTGGGAGGAAACTGGAGCACCTGGAGGAAATCATGCAGTCACGGGGAGAACATACAAACTCCTTACAGGCAGCAGTGGGAAATGAACTCAAGTCGCCTGCATTGTAAAGTATTGTGCTAACCATTACACTATTTTACTTTAAAATACAAACTCACAAAAGAAATCATACCTTACTATAAATACAAGCAAGATTCTGTTTTCGAGTCAGAATAGCACAAATAATAATCAGTTTTTACAGATAGGGCAATCAATAATATCTGTTCAGATTACAGGATAAACAAGCCCGAACAACTTATTTAATAGATATCGTCATTCCAAACACACAAAACATATAGAAATCAGTAAGTGAAAAACACCAGAAATACGCGGAATTAAAAGAGGAAATTGAAAGACTTTGGAAAGTGAACCTGGACCCGATAATAATATCAACAACTGGTATCAACCCAAAGCCACTACACAATGGCATTAAACAATTATGGCTACACAACAATATCTATGTAAATCTCCAGAAAGCCACAATATTAAACACCAATAGAATTTTCTGGAAGTTCCTAACAATTGAGAAATAAGTGTGCTTGGCTATACCTGTACCTTAGGTTTCACCAGCTTGAGCAGAAAAAAATGTGTTTTTATAATAAACAAAATCAGAATCAGGTATAATATCACTGGCATATGTTGTGAAATTTGTTAACAGCAGCAATACACAGTAATATATAGAAATAAATAAATAACTCTATTACACTAAGTATGTATATGCATATCAAATATTAACAGTGGTGCAAAAACTAATAATAAGTGAGGTAGTTTGTGGGTTCAATGTCCATTTCGGAATCGGATGGCAGAGGGGAAGAAGCTGTTCCTGAATCATTGAGTGAGTGCCTTCAGGCTTCTGTACCTCCAACCTGATGGTAACAGTGAGAGAGGGGCATGCCCAGGGTGATGATGGTCTTTAATAATGGATGCCGCCTTTCTGAGGCACTGCTTCTTGAAGATGTCTTTTATACTGCAGAGACTAGTACCCAAGATGGAGCTGACTAATCTTACAACTTTCTGTAGCTTCTTTCAGTCCTTTGGAGTAGACACCCACCCCCACCCTTCATACCAGACAGTCATGTGGCCTGTCAGAAAGCTCTGCACAGTACATCTGTAGAAGTTTTTGAATGTTTTAGGTGACAAGCCAAATATCTTCACACTCCTAATAAAATATAGCAGCTGTCTTGCCTTCTTTATAGCTGTATTAATATGTTGGGACCAGGTGAGATTCTTAGAGGTCTCGACACCCAAAAACTTGAAACTGCCCACTCTCTCCACTTCTGATCCCTCTATGAGGATTCGTTCGTGTTCCATCGTCTTACCCTTCCTGAAGTTCACAATCAACTTTTTGGTCTTACTGACATTGAGTGCAAAGTTGTTGCTGCGACACTATTCAACCAGCTGGCGTATCTCGCTCCTGTACACCCACTCATCTCCATCTGAGATTCTGCCAGCAATGGCTGTATCATCAGTAAATTTATAGATGGTATTTGAGCTATGCCTAGCCACATACTCATGGATATAGAGAGAGTAGAACAGTGGTCTAAGCAAGCACCCCTGAGGTGCACCAGTGTTGATTGTCAGCGAGGTGGAGATATTATCATCAAAATCTGCACAGTTTGTGGTCTTCCGGTTAGGAAGTGGAGGATCCAATTGCAGAGAGAGCTACGGAAGCCCAGGTTCTGTAAGTTATTGATCAGGATTGTGGGAATTATGGTGTTAAACGCTGAGCTATAGTCAATGAACAACATCCTGGTGTAGGTGTAATAAGCAATAAATCTTGAGAACATGAGATGAAGAGTCCTTGAAAGTGAGTCCGTAGGTTGTGAGAACATTTCAATGATGGGGCAAGTGAAGTTGAGTGAAGCTATCCCCTTTGGATCAAGAGCTTGATGGTTGAGGAATAATAACTGTTCCTGAACCTGGTGGTGTGAGTCCTGAGGCTCTTGTACCTTCTTCCTGATGGCAGCAGTGAGAAGACAGCATGGCCTTGGTGGTGGGGATCTCTGATGATGGATGCTGCTTTCCTGCGACAATGCTTCATGTTGATGTGCTTAATGATGGGGAGGGCTTTACCCCTGAAGGTCTGGACTGTATTCACTACTTTTTGTAGGAAGTTCCATGCAAGGGCATTGGTGTTTCCACACCAGGCTGTGATGCAGCCAGTCACTATAGTCTCCCACCACACGTATTTAGAATTTTGTCCAGGTTTTAGATGTCATACCGAATCTTTGCAAACTCCTAAGGAAATGGAGATGTTACATGTGCTTTCTTCATGTAAGCTTCTTACCAGGGCTTGTGTACAAACTTGGCTCATTAGCTAGCTCTACTAAAGACCAGGCAACTCAGCGGCGAGAAGGCCACCTTCCATAAGCAACATACAGCTAGGGTCGATATAAACTGGAGCTAGCCAAGCAAGAACGTTGGGATGTTCCAGTTCAGGAACATTAAATGCTGTGTAAATATTGCCCCATACACAACTATCAGTCACCTAGACATTTATAGATTGTACGTCACATAAAACTATAGGGGAAGTATATTTATTAATATTTCAACTTTATCAAACAGTTCACAGGAAAAGAAAAGGAAACTAAAAGGGCCCTTTACAAATAAACCAGTCCAATATGCACATAAATGTTGGAGCTCATTTCTGGAGTAGTCAGGTATATCAATTTACTCACACATTAAACTCACGTTCTGCGTGAAGGACACCAGCCACAGTTTGAACTTCCCTCGAAGATCATTTCAAATGAACTGGCTAACTCAGGACTATTGGCATTTCCTCCTTGGAACCGTGCATCTGCACAAAGAACTTTTTACAAAGGGGTTGCTCCTTCGAAAGACATTCGGTGGACATCTTATAACACACACCAAGACAAGCCTGACTGGCTAACACAACGTTCCTAAGTTGGACAACATGGCTCCTTATCTTTAGCCAAAACCAAAACACTCTCACTAGCAGGACACACTGCTTTTACAGAAAACTGCTAAAATAAAATACCTCACAGCATAGCAGAAGAAATCTTAACCAGGGCATTGCCTTCTTCCCCCCTCCAAAAATAGTTATGTTCTCATGACTTTGGAACTTAAACTATTATTAATAACACAGTATTCAAATGCATTTTGTGATTTTAGGACCCCCAATCCATTTGTAAATGGAAGTAAATATCTCACCATGGCAATTGACATAACACTGTTTCTCCGGTGCATCATATGCCAGCCTATCTGGAAGTTTTCTGATTCTCTGAGACCTTCTTATCTCAGCTTAAGCCCCTTCAGCCTCAGACATTCCTTGCGAGTGCTTCTGTTTACTTGGGGATGCTTCCCTCTGTCTACCACTCGTACCTCTCAGCGTCTCAGTTCCCCCTGCCCCCTGACTGAATTGAGCTTCCTGCAGTTTAAGCAGGTGCGGCCAAATATCTTCAACCTCTGCTGGTGCCAACCGGTGAGACTTCTCCTGGAAAGGCGGGGGGGGGGGGGGGGGTCCTCTGTCACTCTAGCTGCTCCTCCAGGACATAACATCTGTCGGAGTGGGCAGCGGAGTGGGAGCAAGGAGTGCTCGAGGTCGACAGACGACTGGAGATCGGAGATCGGAGGATCGAAGGATCAGCATTTGTACGTAGGCCGAGACCGTCGGACCTACCTGGACAGTACCTGAGGAGGAAGGTAAAACTGCGCAGGTGCGGGTGACGTCAGCGGTGAGCGCGGAGTTTAAAAAGAGGCCCACTTTTGGAAGCGGGCTGTGTCAGAGCAGGCAGCGGAGTGCGCGGGAGCAGAGTGCTGGGCTTTGGCGCAAGGAGGCTTCGGTGAGAGGAAATCAGCGAGCCTGAGTACGTGCTTGCTGAGGTAAAAAGGTAAGGTCGGTAGGTACTTTTTTCATTTATTCTGACTAATCTGGGATCAGGTAATGGGGGAGACAGTTAGAGCAGTGGTGTGCTCCGTATACAGTATGTGGGAGGTCAGGGTCAACACAGTTGTCCCTGATGACCACACCTGCAATGGGTGCATCCAGCTGCAGCTCCTATCAGACCGAGTTAGGGAATTGGAGCAGAAGCTGGATGAACTACGGATCATTCGGGAGGCAGAGGCAGAGATAGATAAGAGTTATCGGGAGGCAGTCACACCGAAAAGACAGGAGGTAGGCAAATGGGTGACAGTCAAGAGAGGCAGGGGGAGCAGACAGAGAGAGAAGAGAACCCCTGTGGCCATTCCCATCAACAATAAGTATACCGTTTTAGATACTGTTGGTGGGGGTGACCTACCAGGAACAAGCTGCAGTGGTCCTGTCTCTGGCACTGAGGTTGGACCCTCGACTAGGAAGGGGAGGAGGGAAGAGAAGAGAGCGGTAGTAATAGGGGATTCTATAGTCAGGGGAGCAGATAGGAGATTTTGTGGGGAAGATCGGGAGTCTCGGATGGTATGTTGCCTCCCTGGTGCCGGGGTCCGGGACATCTCAGATCGGGTGCAGGTTATTCTCAAGAGGGAGGGCAAGAACCCAGATGTTGTGGTCCATGTAGGGACCAACGACATGGGTAGGATGAGTGAGGGGGTCCTGCGTAGTGAGTTCAGGGAGTTAGGTGCGAAGCTGAAGGGCAGGACCTCCAGGGTAACAATCTCAGGGTTGCTACCTGTGCCACGTGCGAGTGAGGCAAGGAACAGAAGTATTATACAGATTAATACGTGGCTGAGAGGATGGTGCAGGAGGGAGGGCTTCAGGTTTTTAGATAATTGGGCTTTGTTCCAGGGAAGGTGGGATCTGTTCCGACGGGACGGTTTACACCTGAACTGGAGCGGTACTAACATTCTTGCAGGAAAGTTTGCTAGTGCTTCTTGGGGGGGGGGGGGGGGTTTAAACTAAATTTGCAGGGGGCGGGGATCCAGAATGTGAGAGAGGATAGCGAGAGGAAGAATAAAGGACAGGTGGGGACTACACGGTTCCTGAATATTAAGTGTGTAGTAGAGAAAGGTGAGGCGGAACAAGTGATAAGGAGGACACATGTACAGAGGGATGGTCTGACGGAACATGGAGTTAAATGTGCAGAAAGTATAAGTAAATTTAGAAAGGACAACAAAATTCTAGGGGCGTATACCCCGAGGGGAGTTCAGGGAGCTGGGTTAAGCACAATAGGCAGCGATTTAAACAGAGAGAGGAGAAATGGGCTAAAAATTCTATATCTGAATGCACGAAGTGTCAGAAATAAGGCGGATGAGCTTGAAGCTCGGGTGTGAATGGGTAACTATGATGTTGTTGGGATAACGGAGACATGGCCGCAGGGGGATCAGACCTGGGAAATGAATGTACAAGGGTATACGTGCTACCGTAGGGACAGAAATGTGGGCAGAGGGGGTGGGGTGGTCCTGTTGGTGAGGAATGAGATTCAGTCCTTTGCAAGGGGGACATAGGATCAGGAGAAGTAGAGTCTGTGTGGATAGAACTGAGGAACAGTAAGGGCAAAAAGACCCTAATGGGTGTTGTCTACAGGCCACCAAACAGTAGCATGGATATTGGGTGCAAGTTGAATAGGGAGTTAACATTGGCATGTGGCAAAGGTAATGTTGCAGTAGTTATGGGGGATTTCAACATGCAGGTGAACTGGGAGAATCAGGTTGGTGCTGGACCCCAGGATAGGGAGTTTGTAGAGTGCCTACGGGATGCATTCTTGGAACAGCTTGTACGAGAGCCGACCAGGGACAAGACTATTCTGGATTTAGTGTTGTGTACTGAGCAGGATTTGATAAGTGATCTTGAAGTAAAGGAGCCATTAGGAGGTAGTGACCATAATATGATAAGCTTTTATCTGCAATTTGAGAAGGATAAGGGCAGATCGGAGGTGTCAGTGTTGCAGTTGAATAAAGGAGATTATGGAGCCATGAGGGAGGAGCTGCCCAAAGTTAAATGGACTGATATCCTAGCAGAAAAGACAGTGGAACAGCAATGGCAGGTATTCTTGGGAATAATGCACACGATGCAAAATCAGTTCATCCCCTGGAGAAGGAAGGATTCAAAGAGGGGAAAGGGGCCACAGTGGTTGACAAAGGAAGTCAGAGATTGCATAGCATTAAAAAAAGAAGTATGACAGAGCTAAGGTGAGTGGGAAGACAGATGATTGGGAAATTTTTAAGGAACAACAGAACTTAACTAAAAAGGCAATACAGGGAGAACAAATGAGGTACGAACGCAAGCTAGCCAGGAATATAAAGGAGGATAGCAAAAGCTTTTTTAGGTATGTGAAGAGAAAGAAGATAGTTAAGAACAATGTTGGGCCCTTGAAGATTGAATTGGGTGAAATTGTTATGGGAAACAGAGAAATGGCAGAAGAATTTAATAAGTACTTTAGATCTGTCTTCACTAGGGAAGACACAAGCAATCTCCCAGATGTATTGATGGGCCAAAGACATAGGGTAACAGAGGAACTGAAACAGATTGACATTAGGAAGGAAACGGTGATGAGTAGACTAATGGGACTGAAGGCTAACAAGTCCCCAGGTCCAGATGGCTCTGGAAATTGCGGATGCATTGGTAATCATTTTCCAATGTTCCTTAGATTCAGGATCAGTTCCTGAGGATTGGAGAGTAGCTAATGTTATCCCACTTTTTAAGAAAGGAGGGAGGGAGAAAACAGAGAACTATCACCCTGTTAGCCTAACATCAGTAGTGGGGAAGATGCTAGAGTCCATTATTAAAGATGAAATAGTGGCATATCTAGATAGCAGTGATAGGATTGGGCCGAGCCAGCATGGATTTACCAGGGGCAAATCATGCTTGATTAATCTATTGGAGTTTTTCGAGGATGTAACCAGGAAGTTAGACAAGGGAGATCCAGAGGATGTAGTGTACCTCGATTTTCAGAAGGCATTTGATAAGGTCCCACATAGGAGATTGGTGGGTAAAATCAGAGCTCATGGCATTGGGGGGAAGATATTGACATGGATGGAAAACTGGTTGGCAGATAGAAAGCAAAGGGTAGCGGTGAATGGGTGTTTTTCAGAATGGCAGGTGGTGACTAGTGGGGTTCCACAGGGCTCGGTATTGGGACCACAGCTGTTTACAATTTACGTCAACGATTTAGATGAAGGCATTGAGAATAACATCAGCAAGTTTGCTGATGATACTAAGCTGGGTGGCAGTGTGACATGTGATGAGGATGTTAGGAGAATTCAGGGAGACTTGGATAGGCTGGGTGAGTGGGCAGATACTTGGCAGATGACATTTAATGTGAATAAGTGTGAGGTTATCCACTTTGGGAGCAAGAACAGGAAGGCAGATTATTATCTGAATGGTGTAGAGTTAGGTAAGGGAGAAATACAAAGAGATCTCGGAGTCCTTGTTCATCAGTCACTGAAGGTGAATGAGCAAGTGCAGCAGGCAGTGAAGAAGGCTAATGGAATGTTGGCCTTTATTACAAAAGGAATTGAGTACAAGAGCAAGGAAATCCTTTTGCATTTGTACAGGGCCTTGGTGAGACCACACCTGGAGTATTGTGTACAGTTCTGGTCTCTAGGGTTAAGGAAGGACATCCTGGCTGTAGAGGAAGTGCAGCGTAGATTCACGAGGTTAATTCCTGCGATGTCCGGACTGTCTTACGCAGAGAGGTTAGAGAGACTGGGCTTGTACACGCTGGAATTAAGGAGATTGAGAGGGGATCTGATTGCAACATATAAGATTATTAAGGGATTGGACAAGATAGAGGCAGGAAATATGTTCCAGATGCTGGGAGAGTCCAGTACCAGAGGGCATGGTTTGAGAATAAGGGGTAGGTCATTTAGGACAGAGTTAAGGAAAAGCTTCTTCTCCCAGAGAGTTGTGGAGGTGTGGAATGCACTGCCTGGGAAGGTAGTGGAGGCCAATTCTCTGGATGCTTTCAAGAAGGAGCTAGATAGGTATCTTATGGATAGGGGAATCAAGGGATATGGGGACAAGGCAGGAACCGGGTATTGATAGTAGATGATCAGCCATGATCTCAAAATGGCGGTGCAGCTCGAAGGGCCGAATGGTCTACTTCTGCACCTATTGTCTATTGTCTATAACATGACTTGTTTAGACAGAGTGTGTCACACAGTTCCTCGTTTATGCTCATCATTCTGCTTAGGAGGAACTTGCACCTTCTCAAAAGCAGCTGTGAACACCAGGTGAATGGAGAAGGTTTTCAAAAAAATTCCCTCCATTTCTCGCTTGCATGCTCCCATGAGCCGTCTCACAATGGGAGTGTTTGTTCCCACAAGAATGGAACCTTCATCAGATCTGGGCAGAACAACACTGGTGTATCAATAGTCTCAGACACTCCAACATCTGTTTCTGAAATGTCCATATTCAATGACAAGTAACCATCATACAGGTACTCACCAGTACTAAGGCCCCAGATCTCAAGGGCACTGAGTGGCACCAATAGTAAATGCGTCCAATGCTGGATGTAAAAAGATCTATAAAGTAAAGTAACTTGAAAACCTGTGTCAAGTATGGTTCTACCATAACACCTTCAATCTGTATGGATACATCAGAGCTTGGTCCCACTAAACCTTCAGGAATAGTGTTTTGTACTTTAGTATTTCCCTTAATACACTGATTGGAACGTTTTCTGTCTGAGACACCAGCCTGTTCCTTTACTGGGTCCCTCTGTAGCTTTGCTGCCTTTCTTCTCTGTTTAATTAACTGCTGACTTACTTTTCAAAAATTTTTCTATCACTCAGAGTTTCGCTTGAAATCTCCATCTTCTCCACAGTTGTAACAGAAAATACCGGTTGCCTCTTTAGCCAAGAGACCATTTCCAACAGTGTCCCTCTGTGTCGTAAGTCCTACAGGTAGGTCAGGTTTCCCAACAGACGTGTCACGTTTAGCTGAAACATTAGCAGACATCCATTGAGTCAGCTCAGCTCGAAGGCTTTTCACCTCATTTCTCAAAAGCTCTGTCTCTGTGCTATCAGGGGTCACTTTAGCAGCAGAGACTAACACTGTCGAAACTACTCAGCTTTGGGAAATGTTCCACTTCCCAATAATTTTTTTCTCCTCTCTAACTTCTCCGAGTAACTTGATGAAAGATGGAGGAGGGCGCATCTTGTGAGTCGTTCAAATACGTAGAGCAATCATGTGCTGTGACAGCGCATCCTTCATAACTTGCTCCACCCTCAAGCAATTTCCCTAGACAGTTGAATGCCCCCTTTGTGGCATAAACAGTACAGCAGCTTCTCCAATCTGAAGATGTAGGCAGACAGCTTCCCTTCTTCCTCCTGGAATGTGTGCCTAAACTTCATCATAAGATCGGCTGAACTTTCAGCAGAGGCAAAAACATCTTCCAGAGCTTGCAGCTAATTAGCTGATGTGGCTAATGGGATATCTGCTTTTAGGAACCTCACTCTGTCAGCTGCCGGATCCTTTAAACTCTCTACCTGTCTCTGTTTTCTCAAATTATCTGAGCACTGCCATTCAACCAGTCTGCTCAGCCCAAGCCTCATATTCTTCTTCCCCATCGAGCGTGGGCTTGACTCCGGAGAACAACCTCAGCCTACAATCGCCTTGGCTGTCCGCGGGTACACTTCTGCATTTATCAGTCAGTGATGTAACAGCTCAGAACTTAAATCAATTAAATTAAGGACTTAGTGGACTTCTCATATCAGACAGCTCCTTTCCTTCATCGCAGAAATGAAAACAACTTGTCTTCATAGACTTCACCCTCAGCTACATTCCCCCATCCTCTAAAGATATGGACTGGCCATGGCCCCACCTCTCCAGGTGCCCCTATCCTATCGGGCAGCACGATTTCAGTCATGTCACTGGTGGTGGTCTGGACTAGCACAACATCCTTACCTGCTGATTGGTCAAAACACCACTCAATCAGTTTTGAGTTTACAGAACTCAAAGGGGAGTTCTTTAACTTTCCCCTTTTACAGAACTCAACACTCTAAGTAGCAGTTCGTTGGGAATTCGAATATCCACCCCACTCAGGACACAAGCATTACTTGTGGATATCCTCTTCGAAACGCACCAAACCTTAATCCCCACGGCATCCATAATAAAGTACCTTAATTACAAAGCACCTCACTTTCCACAAACACTAGTTTAAAGACCGGCTTAAACACACAAATAAACTGCTTAATCAATCCTTCTATAACATTCACGCAGCACCTGATCCTGATTGAGCCCCCCACAAATGTAACTTTCCCAGCGGGGCTCATATACAAACTTGGCTTGTCAGTTAACCCTGGCAATGGCAGCATGACTCAATGGTAATTGCACTTATGTGCTGGGCCAGGACAGGTCTTATGAAATGCTAACACTGAGGAATTTATGGTTGCTTACCCTCTTCACCATGATCCTCCAATGAGGACTGGCTCGCGGATGTCAGGTTTCCTCCTCCTGAAGCCAATAATCTTGCCGTCAATGAGTAAGAGGTTGCTGTTGCGGCACCACTCAGCCAGATTGTGTAAAACATAATGCCGATGACTTCTTCACATATGCTGGCATTGCCAGTCACGAACGTGAAGATTTCATGCTGGGTAACAGGACTGAATCATAGTTGAAATGTCTGACATTTATTTGTGGACGCCAGGCACTTGGTGATGCAGTCGTTCACAAATGGCTCCTGGCCAGGCTGGAGCAAGACCCTGACATGACTTTACATGCTCTCACTGAAGAATGTCAGTGTTGGATTAACCTGAAACACGATTCCAACCTGGTCAAATAAACCACATCAGTGCAGCTTCCAATGGTCCAGATATCATCACTCAGCAAGTCTCCAAGCGGCCAAACACGGCTTGTTGGAACTGTGGTGTGTGGCAGTACACTAGAAACTGCCAATTCAAGGAACACATTTGCAGCGAATGCCAATACTATGATCACAAAGAAGACTTTCGCCACCCCTCACTGTCCTCTAGGCCAGTGAAACACAAGAACGAGAAATCTCAAGAGCCATTAAAATCTTCAACGAATGTAATGGTCACACATTAAGTTGGCTTCACCCTCAGGAGAAGGTACGTCAATGTATTTATCAACAGTTGGTCAAGCTACAATTCGATATGGAGTCAGACATCACTATTATCTCCAAGCACATATGGCAGGCACTTGGGTTCCCACCAGTCAAATCAAGTCTTCACTCCACTTGCAGTGCATCGGGTGAAACACTCCGGCTGACTGGTAAACTGCACTGCATGGTGAAGCAGAACCGTAGTCAAGTCAGCAGTGTGTGTTACCTAACGGACCAGCCAAGTCTGAATGTCCTTGGCATTGACTGGATGCACAGGATCTCTGGAGCATCCCTCAGGATGAAGCCTGTACGTAGATATTAGTTGTTCAAACAATGTCAGTTGACACTATACCACCTTCAGTATGTGAGACCATACAACAACTGCAACAGTGCCTTGGAGCAGTGTTTCAAGAAGGTTTAGGTTGTTGACCAAACTGCAAGCAGGGCTCCATCTCAGTTCAGACTCAAAGCCAGTCTTCTGTTCCAGAAGACCGGTACCATATGCTGCCTTACTAATTATGGAGCAAGAACTAGATCACCTGCAACAAGCTGGTGAGACCAAACCTATTAACTACTCATGGTGGGCAGCTCTGATACTCATCAAGAAAGCCAATGGTTGTGAGGTTGGATGCAAACTCCTTAACTGGTCTTAATGTGGCTCTGGAGACGCGCCAGTACCCATTAACAGTACCAGCAGAACCCTTTGCAAAATTGATTGGTGGTTGCTACTTTGCAAAGTTGGACTTGGCTGAAGTCTACCTGCAGGTAGAAGTGGCGGAAACTTCCCAGGGGGTTCTCATGATTACAACACACAAGAGATTGTTTTCCTTCCTCCATCTGCCTTTCAGGGTAAGTGTGGCTCCTTCACTTTTCCATCAGCTTGTGGCACCGCGCTGAGTGGTGCTGATGGTGCTGCTGCTTACCTCGCCAATGTCACTATGGTGGACACGGATCAGACAGGGCTATGCCAACGCCTGGACCACGCTTTGAACAAACTACAAGACTTTGGATTGTGACTTCAGGCAGAACTGTGCAGCCTCCTGGTCTCCGATCAAGTGTTTGAGATTCACAGATGAGTATGATCATTGCTCAGATCCCCAAAACATCATAGTATCGTAAGAAAGGTGGATAACTGTGCTGAAGATGAGATAACTGCTTTACAAACAGAGGCAGTGTGTAGTGAGGAGAGGTTGTTGATAGGGCAAGATTGCAGACAACGGGATGAGGGCCAACGTAAATCGCGTTCAAAATCGAAAAGGGTGAATACATGATTGAAGGTTTTATATTTGAATGTGTGCATTATATGGAATAAGGTAGATGAACTTGCAGCACAGATATAGATTGGCATTATGATGTTGTAGGCATCGCTGAATCATGGCTGAAAGATTATAGCTAGGAGATTAATGTCCAAGGATACACATTGTATCAAAAGGACGAGCAGGAAGGCAGAAGGGGTGATGTTGTGGTAAAAAATTAAATCAAATCATTAGAAAGAGGTGATATGGGGTCAGAAGGTGTTGAATCATTGTGGATAGAGCTGAGAAACTGCAAGGGTAAAAAGACCTGATGGGACGTATACAGACCCCCTAACAGTAGGAAGGAGGCCTACAAATTACAACAGGAGATAGAAAATGCATGCTAAAAGGGGCAATGTTATAGTAGTCATTGGGGACTTCAATATGCAGGTAGATTGGGAAAATCAGGTTGGTGCTGGATTACAGGAGGATGGATTTCTAGAGTGCCTATAAGATGGCTTTTCAGAGCAGCTCATGATTGGGCCGACTATCAGCTAATCTGGGTTGGGTGTTGTGCAATGAACCAGAATTGATTAGAGAGCTTAAGATAAAAGAACCCTTAGGGGGATGAGTGATCATAACATGATTAAATTAACCCTGAAATTTGAGAAGGAGAAGCTAAGGTCAGGTGCATCAGTACTACAGTGGAGTAAAGGGGATTACAGAGGCATGAGAGAGCAGCTGGCCAGAATTGATTGGAAAAGAACACTGGCAGGGACGATGGCAGAGCAGCAATGGCTGGAATTTCTGGAAGCAATTCGGAAGGCACAGGGTATATACATCCAAAGAGGAAGAAGTATTCCAAAGGGAAAATGACACTACCATGGACTGTGGGAAGAAGCTGGAGGACACCAGAAAAAGCTACACATTCCGCAGAGGACGTACAGAGACTCCTTACAGAGCAGCACTGGAATTGAACACTGAGCCCCGGAATCCCCAGAGCTGTAACTGCGTCGCACTAATTGCTCTCCCACCGTGGCATCCATGGCATTATGGAGGCCCTTGATCTAGTATCTTATCCACAGGACAGCACCTCCAGCAATGCTGCCCTCACTGAGTACTGCACTGGAGTGTCAGCTGATGTGGTCAAAATCTGAGTGAGTGGTAAGAACACTATTAGTGAGTCTGGCTGCTGCAAGGTTAACTTGAGCGGACTGTTGGATGCACTTCTTACAGATCCTCCTGAGCAAATCAATGGTTTGTTCTGTGAGGTGCATGTTTATGAATTACACATTTTAAGTTCCTTTTGCTAACAAATCGAGATGAAAAGTGTTGGGCTTAAATAAAAACTTGTATTTATGATATTTCAGCATCTGGGCATCACTGACAAGACTGGCATTTATTGTCAATCTGAATTGGGCTTTGACTAGCGACCAACCCGGACGTCGGAAGTTTGATCCCGGAAGAGGGGATTTCTCTCAGGTCCACAGCCCCAGTAGAAAAAGGCAGCAGCATATTACAGCAGTGTAGTTGAGTGACTAATCCACATTTGGGATTGATTAGCAAGAGCAAATTAAAGGAAGGCAGGGGCAAGTATAGTGGCATCTTCTGAGTAGACAGAGTCAGAGTGGTAATCTTGAGGCTTCAGTCAGAAATGATAAAGAAAAGGAAAGATCTAGGTTAAGTTTTTTTTTCCTTTCCTTCTTTAAATCTGCTCAGCTAGGACAGTAGAGATGTCAGGCAGGATAGTGGAATGCTTCTCTTGCAGGATGTGGGAAGGCAGGGAGACCTCCAGTGTCCCAGATGACTACAATTGCGAGAAGTGCATTTAGCTGCAGCTTCTAACAATCCACGTTCAGGAGTCGGAGCTGGAACTGGATAAACTCTGGATCATTCGGGAGACTGAGGGGGTGATAGATAGGACAGATAGAGAGTAGTTACACCCAAAGTGCGGGACACTGGAAACTGATGATAGTCAAGAAGAGGAAAGGGGTTAAGGAACCATTGCAGAGTACCCCTATGGCTATCCCCCTCAACAACAGGTATATCATTTTGGATACTGTTGGGGGGATTGACCTAACAGAGGAAAGTTACAGTAGTTGGGTGTCTGGCATTGAGTCTGGCTCTGTGACTCAGGGAAGGGGGGGGGGGGGGGGGGAGAAGAGGCACACTGAGGTGATAAGGGATTCCTTAGTTAGGGGAACGGACAGGAGGTTTTGTGGGTGACAATGAGATTACTGGAAGGTACATTGCCTCCTGGGTGCCAGGGTCTGGGACATCTTGTATCAAGTCCTCATCAATCTTAAGTGGGAGCATGAACAGCCTGTGGTCATGGTCCATGTAGGTACCAATGACATAGGTAGGAAGAGTGATGAGGTTCTGCAAAGGGTGCTCAGGGAGTTAGGTGCTAAGTCAATGGGCAGGACCTCCAGGGTTATGATCTTAGAATTGTTACCTATGCCACATGCTAGTGAGGCCATAAAACAATGGTGGAGACATTTTTACTGGTGGCATCATGGCCTAGTATGGAGCCCCCAATGCACAATAGGCTACAGAGAGTTGTAGGCTCAGCCAATTCTATTACAGGCACAACCCTTCCCACCTTCATAGATATTTTCAAGAGGTGGTACCACAAAAGAAAGCAGCATCCATCATTAAAGACCCTCACCATCTGGACTTGACCCTTCTCAATGCTTAGGTAGAGGATCAGTGGAAGCTCACTGCTCCCAAGTTCCTGCCTAATAGCATCATGTTTCCCCCCATCCCATCAAATTGGCTGCTCCTAACCCTCCCCAGCGCTATGGTGAAGGAGATAGAGTTGTGGTCACTACAACCAAAATGCTCTTCCACTGAGAGATCTGACACCTGACCGGGTTCATTTCCCAAAACCAGATCAAGTACAGCCTCTCCTCTAGACGGCTTATCTACATTTGTGTCAGGATACCTTCTTGAAAACACCTAACAAACTCCACCCCATCTAATATCAGGGGTATTTATCAGGAGTGCTGTGTACTTAGCATTGTCAATGATTCCTTCCATCTGTCACACAGTCTCTTTCACCACGTACCTTCAGGCAGGACGTTCCGTGACATTAGGACTAGGGCTGTAAGGGTGTGAAACGGCTTCTCCCCTCAAGCCGTGGAACTGCTGAACTCCTTGCCACCACCCAGGTCTTACCATGTACCAAGCACCGGCGCCCTTATGCTTTTTAGCTGGTGTTGTGAATGCACCTTATGCTAACGCCAGTCTTCTTGAATATGTTCAGTGTGAGTTAAGTGTGCTGTGTTGTGCACCTTGTTCTGGAGGAATGTTGTTTCCTTTGGTACTGATCATGTGCGTATGCATTGAAGGACAGTGAACTCGAACTTGACACTTCATTAGTTCAGATCCTTGTGTTTTAATGTGGTTAGGTTTCTTTTGACTATGATTCCTGAGTTCTTAGTGATTTTTAGGCTCACTGCGATGATTTTGGCGACAGCATGGTGAGTTAGGGATCAGGTTAGGGTTCAGGGACAGGAACGATGGAGAGTTCGAGGTCAGAGACAGTAAATGAAGAGTCAGGGGCAGGAACTGTTGTTTAAGGTCAGGACAGCTGTGATGTCTGTTGATGCTATGGTTTGGAGTTCCTTGATTTTTATGTTTGTTGCAATGTTTTTGATGAAAGTTAGGGGTCAGGTTAAGACTTGCGGACATGGATGAGGGAGAGTGAGAGGTCAGGAGATGGAGCCAGGTCAGAGCACTCCATGGTTGATGGTCAGCGACCCTGGAGGCTGAGGAGACCACAGACACCCAGCTCAGTGTGTCCCAGCTGGAACTCCGTATGGGTGGGAGGCACGAGGGCCAATGACCCCTCCAGGTCACTGGGATTGGAGTCTGTGTGAGTCCACAAGTCAAGGCCTGAAAGTCTAACCTGGAGTTGATACCAGATGTTGGCAAAATCTGGAGGGCAAAGCCAAAGGTTGGAATCCAGAGCTCAACAAGTCTGGACGTAGAAGCCCGAAGGTTAAAGGCCCTGCTCGGCTAGTCCAAAGGTTAGAGGCCCGATGTCTGTGAGTCTGAAAGTGTGAGCCAGAGACTGGAGGTTGGTGGCCCAATGTCTGAATGTCCAGGCCAGTCTGGAGGTCCAGAGGTGTCCTGTTCTGGGGCTGAAGTCCTGTGAGCAGAAGTATAGGAAAGGGGCTTGTTTTCCTGTAGTTGATGTTGCTGCTGCTTGTGTTGTTCTGCTGAATATTGTAGGCGTGCCATGTTGGCACCAGAATGTACAGAGACACTTGCATGTTGCCCCCAGCACATCCTTGGTTGTTAACGCAAACGACACATTTATACGTTTTGATGTATACATGATAAATAAATCTGAACCCGAGCTCTGGAATTCTGAGTTTTTACATTGAGGCATGTGCTAACATTGCTACAATTTGCAAATTTACACTAACCAAAAATTTCCCAACGTCTTTGAAAATAGAGGGCACCAGCACTCCCAATACCTAAGCCGTTGCTAACTGGTAGAATGATATTGATGGGATCAAGCAAAGGTCCCATCAGTCCCATTCTCACTGAGAACTAGCAAAGGCCTGCTGGAATGAATAATCCCTTCCTGTTGCTGTGGGAAATCATGGAAAAAGATGAGACTGAAGAACAAGAAAATGAATGGTCTTAATATTGGCACAGGAGACTTGACTGCACACTTCACTAGTCAGGAACACATTTAGTCATCATGACTCTCCACTTCCCATCCTTTAGCTAATTATATCGCTGAGCTACTACCGACTCTGAATCCCTTGTGCTTCTGCTTTGCCAATAATTTGACAAAAATCTCCGCTCCCAGTATAGATCCCTGAGGAACTTCAGTCTCGGCATTCCACCAATCAGAGAATGATCCCTTCTCTGCTCTGGCTCCCAACCCACCTCACATGGTTGCCCACACTCTAATTTATGCTAATAATCTCCTGTGTGAAACTTCATGCCTTCAGGAAGTCCATTTAGGCAACAGCTATAAATATTCCCTGAACAACTATGATCTCCTTAAAAAATTCACCTGGGTCAGAGAGATGTGAGTTACCCTTCTTGAAACATTACTTTGCAGGCGCGGGCAGCGATCCATCATTAGGTTTTGAAGATGGAAGGAAGTTCCTGTGGCACACAGCAGAGTTTCAATAATGTGTAAACTCCTGTAATTAATATACAGATGCATTTTGTGTTCACTATCCAAGGATCAGAAAAACAGCAAGTGGCAAAAACACAAGACACCTTAGAACTTCTTTCAGAAACCAGAGAGTGTCTGCTTTAGAGTTACACAGTAATGAAGTTGTGCAGCACTGAAAAAGATAAAGACAAAGATGAACTTTATTTGTCACCTGAACATCGAAACGTGGAAACATACGGTGAAATGTATTGTTTGCGTCAACAGGCAGCACAGTCCGCGGATTGTACCGGCTCCGTAAATGTTGCCGTGATTCTGGTGCCAACATAGCATGTCCAAAATTCACTAACGCCATCTGTAGGTCTCAGGAATGTGGAAGGAAACTGGAGCACCGCCCTGTCACGGGGAGAATGTTCAAACTCCTTACAGACAACAGTGGGAATCGAACACCAGTTGGTGATTTCTGGAGCTGAGAGCATTTGCGCTAACAGGCCCTTCAGCCCACTATGTCCATACCAACTTTCTATACTATTCACACGAAGTGGATTTACCTGCAGTAGGTCCAAATCAATATCCTCCCATGACTTGTCTACATCTCTCATCAACATAGAAACCTGATTCCACAACCTTCTATCACACTGACACTGAAATGATAATGCCGAGGAAATTAAAGTTGCTAACCCTCTCTACCTCTCATCCCCTGGTCATTAGCTCATGGATCACTGGCTTCCTCTTTCTGTAGTCAATAATCAGCTCCTTGGTTTTGCTGACATTGAGAGAGGATCCTCTCACCATCAACGTTCTTCAGAAACTGACCATTTACTGTATTAATCCTTCTCTTTCCAAAATTCCTAACTCAGACATGTCAGGATTACATTCTATTTCACATTGTTCTCCATCTGATCTACATCCTACCATAGTCAGAGACAACTTCTGTCGCTGTCAACATCACCACCACCTTTCAAG
Organism: Hemitrygon akajei; assembly: GCF_048418815.1. Lineage (NCBI taxonomy): Eukaryota > Metazoa > Chordata > Chondrichthyes > Myliobatiformes > Dasyatidae > Hemitrygon > Hemitrygon akajei. Next base: position 13,178,695 of record NC_133144.1, read on the forward strand.
TCATTTTGGAGTGGCTGTTTTGAGAGTGGATATTATTGAGGCTCAGGCGCTGTGTTGGACGAGTAAGTGCTGAGGCTTTAGGCCAAGATTCTTCAGTGAGGAGGCTAAGCAGTGAGAAGGTAAGATGAGGTTACAATCTTTTACGCTGCTCTGTATTTTGTAGTGATGCCAGTTAAAGGAGTTGTTTGCTCTTCTCGCAGGATGTGGGGGATCAAGGAAACTTGTGTTGCTGGAGACTACACGTATGGCACTAGCCTGTCCTCCATCAAGGATATATCCAAAAGTGGCATCCATCATTAAGGAACTCCCCCACCTACAACGTGCCCTTTCTCATTACTGCCAACAGAGAGGAGGTACTAGAGGCTGAAGACACACACTCAAAATTTTAGGAACAGCTTCTTCCCCTCCACCATCAAATTTCTGAACAGTCAATGAATCCGTGGGCACTGCCTCACTGTTAATTGCTCCTATATACACATATGCATACACACATATATATACACACACATATATACACACACATATATATATGCATATATACACACACATATACATACACACACACATATATATACACACATATACATACACAAATATATATATACACACATATATACACATACACACACATAATTTTAATTATAGTCTATTTATGCATTACATTATACTACTGCTGCAAAAAAAACATGGTGGCATAAACTCAGTGGCTACTTCATTAGGCACCTCCTACACGTGCTTCTGCAGCTGTAGCCACCCACTTGAAGGTTCGATGGTTTGTGCATTCAGAGATGCTCTGCTGCACGCCACTGTTGTAATGCACGGTTATTTGAGTTACTGTCGCTTTCCTATCTGCTTGAGCCAGTCTGGCCATTCTCCTCTGATCTTTCTCATGAACTAGGCATTTTCACCCACAGAACTGCCGTTCTCTGGATGCCTTTTCTTAGCTTTTCCGCACCATTCTCTGTTAACTCTAGAGATTGCCGTGCATGAAATTCCCAGGAGATCAACAATTTCTGAGATACTCACAACACCCTGTCTGGCACCAACAATCATTCCACTGCCAGAGTTCTTCTCCATTCTGATGTTTGGTCTGAACAATAACTGAACCTCTTGACCACATCTGCATGCTTTTATGCATTGAGTTGCTGCCACGTGATTGGCTGATTAGATATTTGTATTAGCAAGCAGGTGCACAGGTGTGCCTAATTAAGGGACCATTGAGTGTACGTCAGTAGTAATAAACCTGATTCTGATTCTGTGGAAAGTGTGTCTGGGTGCAGCTCCTGACTGACTGCATAGGGTGTCTGGAGCTGCAGACAGACTCACTCTGGTGCATCCATGGGGTTCCAACATAGGCCACACCTCAGGTGCAGGCAACAGGTGAACTGGGCGATCACCAGGAAAAAGTAGAGGGAGTGGGTAGAAAGCACAATGTGTCGCAGTGGCCATTCCCCTCATGAACAAGTATTTTGGTTTGGATTCTGTTGTGGGAGGGGGGAATGACCTTTCAGAGGAGAACAGCAGCAATGTCCAGTTCTGTGGAGAGCAGGGCAGGGCAGAAACAAGGATGGTTCTAATGGAAGGGGACTCAAAGTTCAATGATCAAAGTAAAATTCTTATCAAAGTACATATATGTCACCATATATAACCCTGAGATTCATATTCTTGCAGACATACTCAATAAATCCATAATAGAATCACTGAAAGACCACACTAAATTGGGTGTTCAATCAGTGCGCAAAAGACAATAAACTGTGCAAATACAACAAGAAAGAAGTAATATTAATAAATAAGTATCAATAAACAGCAAGAACATGAGATGAGGAGTCATTGAAAGTGAGTCTATTGGTAAGAGGTTATTATTATGGCAGTACTTAGCCAGATTTTCAATCTGTATGCTGACTTGTCACCACCTTTGATTCGGCCTACAACAGTGGTGTCATCAGCAAACTTGAAGGTGGCATTGGAGCTGTGCTTAGCCTCACAGTCATAACTGTAAAGTGAGTAGAGCAGGGGTCTAACCCCAATAGTTTGAGGTGCAGATAGGGGATTCTGTGGTTACAAACAAAACTCCAAGATTGAGCATTGCTCCTTAGATGTCCAGGGTCAAGGTTATCTCTGAGAAGTTTTAGAATATTCTTGGGGGTGGGGAGGGGAGGTGGGAGAGGTGTGGGAGGTGAACAGCCAGTAGTTGTTGTACATATTGGTAGTAACTTATAGGTAGAGAAAAGGACGTGGTCTTGCAGAGTGAATAACGTGAAGAGGGAGGTAAGTTTGAAAATCAAGACCTCATAATCTTAGACCATTGGGATCTCTCCTGGAGCAGGAGTCACCTGTACAAGAGAGATGGGTTACATCTTTTTTTTCTTCCTTTTTTTTCATTTTCTATCTCTTTTATTGATTTAAAAAAATGAATAAATACAAATCAGAGGAGAAGTTATATCAAATACATAAACATACAAAACAACGAAAGAGATGTATACTGTCAAAGTCATGTAAATGTTATATTGGACTATTCTATATCAACAAAGAACCACAACTCCTCTCAGCAATTTATACAGAAAAAAAGACTGGAATTTTTTATAATTAAGAGGAAAAAAACACTAAACTAACCTAAAACAAACAAAAAAGAAGACCGGGCAGTCCATTTGAGGATAAAATTACAAGAACAAAAAGAAAACATCCTTCTGGTCAGATCTGAAGCTGCAAGGAGAGAGAAAAAAATGTATTTAAAAAAAATTTAAAAATATTTTACCTAAAAAAAGATAGAAAAAGTTAGATCATATGAAAATATTGAATAAAAGGTCACCAGGTTTGCTCAAATTTAAAAGGTGTATCGAATGTCTGACTTCTAATTTACATCTGAACTGGAAGGGAACTAATATCCTGGAGGGAAAATTTGGTAATGGAAGGGTTTCAACTTGTTAGGAGGTTGGGACCCTAAGCAGCACTGAGGCAGATGAGAAAGTTAGATCATATGAAAATATTGAATAAAAGGTCACCAGGTTTGCTCAAATTTAAAAGGTGTATCGAATGTCTGACTTCTAATTTACATCTGAACTGGAAGGGAACTAATATCCTGGAGGGAAAATTTGGTAATGGAAGGGTTTCAACTTGTTAGGAGGTTGGGACCCTAAGCAGCACTGAGGCAGATGAGAAAGTTCAGACAAATATGAAATTTAAAACAAGCTACTTTAATAGTTGGCAGGGAGAGGTAGGACTCTGTTACTAATCATTCCTTTCACATTCATATTCAGATCATGAATATAGATTACAAACAAGGATCCCATCACCAATGGTTGTATTACACCACAGGTCATAGACTTCCAATCCTAAAAGCGGCTTTCCACCACCATCCTCTCCCTCCCATCACCATCCTCTCCCTCCCACCACCATCCTCTTCCTCCCATCACCATCCTCTCCCTCCCACCACCATCCTCTCCCTCCCATCACCAAGCCAGTTTTGGATCCAATCAGCCAGTTTGTGTTGGACCCCATGTGCCTTAACCTTCTGGACCAGCCTATCACGTGGGACTTCGTCAGGTAACTTACTAAGCCTTACTTAGGTGGGAGAAGCAGGAAAGTCTTAAAATATAATAATTCCCAAGGCAGAATATCAGTGAATCGCTGAATTTCATCATTGCTTTTAAGTTTTTGAGATATTAGGTTTGGGGCTTAATTGAAAAGAATATTTCTTCTTATCCTCAGTCCTCTAATTTATATGAGCAAATGTGCTTATTAGAGTATCTTAATTGGATAGCAAATTGGACTGTGGCAGCTCATCAAAGGAGGAGAGGAATTCTGATGAATAACTCTGCAAATATTTCAGCATATATGCCTGGTGATGAGTTGTGTTTAACACCTTCTGCTGCACACTGATAAATGATTCTGTATTTAGACCTTAATATTTATAATGGTGTAATATATAAATACAACTAACTACAGTATACACAAAACACTGCTTGATGCTCACAGAAGCCTTTCCGCAAATCCACGTGTCCTTGGAAACAGGTCAATACATTACTTTTCCACCACAATGTTTGTTGATGTGTCCTACTCGCAGAAAAACGAAGTGTTTTTGCTGGCAAGTGTTTTGGTATTACTGTGTACATTTTACAGTGATTGCAGATATATTCCTGGGCATCAGAAGGCAGTGGGAAGCCTCAAAAAAAAGAATCACCATTTTCAATGTTATGTTGTGTTTATTAAGTTGATGGTGGGAGACTTTCTATGTGACTGAAGATGTTAACTGAGTTTGTGACTATTAACTTATGTGAATGTACTGACCACTTCACACCTCTACACATGCCCACAGCCGTAACCTTTCTTCAGCACCTTCAAACCTTCAAAGGTTAATTTATTACCAGAGTATGCATGCAGTATACAACTCCGAGATTCATCTTCTCCAGATAGCCATAAAACAAAGAAAAAACCATGGAAGTCAGTTCAGAGGGAAACAGCAAACCCATCCCCTCCCACACAAAAAAGAGCAGCAGCACTATCATCAACACCCCCCCACCACCAAATACCTCCTCCCACAGGAAACACAACAAGAATGTCGCCTCCAAATGCCCCTCTCCCCGCACAAAGTATTTAAAAAGTGCAGCCTGTCCATCGACCCTTTCTAATGGCCCTGACGGAACAGCCTGAAACGTGGACTCTTTATTCCTCTCCATAGATGCTGCCTGACCCATTGAGTTCCTCCTTCATTTTGTGTGTGTTACTCTGGATTCCAGCATCTGCAGAATCTCTTGTGTTCAGCACCTTCCTTGTTGACTGCAATAAATGCTAAAATGAAACATACTGTTCCAATCTAACCTCTTGCTCCATCAAAATGTGGAACAGGTAACACAAATATTGGCAACATAGAGGGCTGTTTAGAATAATAATGATGGGTTTGAAGATAGAACATAGAAGAGTACAGCACAGGAATGAAGAAATGAAACAAATGGGACCAACTCCATCAAGGGTAGCATTTGTAGTTACGTGATATTAGTTAGTTGAACAGGTTTTAATGTCTATTCCTGTCTCACACAGTACATTATCAGTAAGAATTAATCATACTGTCACTCTATTATATCTCAAACTGTTTCAGAGTCTTGGGTGCAATCAATGCTATGCAAATTGAGTGAAATATTCCTTTAACAAAAAGTCTTTTATGCAAATGAAAACGTTCTTTTGGAGGTCAACTGTAAAGCTAGGAAAATTGCTTTATTAAATGTGCAAAATGATCCCTGTAATTCACAGAGATGTCTTGAACCTTTGGGAAAGGACCAAAGGATGGTAATGACCAGTGGATGCCAACCACTAACAGGGTCTACAGAGGGTCCGGGTATCCTCCATACCAACGACACAGCAGTTAGATCTGAAAGTTACACCAGTGGCCGACTGTTACAAGTTGCCAGCAGATAGCTACATTAAAATTTTAGAAGCAGCCCTCGAAGATGAGTGCCAAAGTTGGCCCACCACCTCCGTATTCCTCAGGGAAATTCAGTGACCACTTTCATAGTCATTGTCCACCTACAAGGTTAGCAAGTGTCCTGGTCAACAGACTATTTAAAATCAAACCACTGGCTGGTAGTCTAGAATGACCTCTCCACACCCAAAGGCACTTGAAGTTCCCACTAGATAAGTCTTCATCAGAGTAATGGATGGGCTTCTGCCATCTTGGGCAGCATGCCAAGCAAGCAGAAACACGCCCAGTAATCCAATGAAGACTCCAAGTTGATCATTCCTTCATCTCTCAGCCAACCATTCTACAGCAAGTCTGAACTAACAGGCAAGATTACCTACCATAAAACCATAGGACACAGGAGCAGAACGAGGCCATTTAGCTCATTCGATCATGGTTGATTTATTTTCCCTCTCAACCCCCTTTCTTCTGCCTTCTCATCATAATCTTTGGCACACTTATCAATCAACTTCTTTAAATTTACCCAGTGATTTACCCTCTACAGTCATTTGTTGCAATGAACTCCACAAATTCACTACCCTTTGCCTGTAAAATTCCTGCTCATCTCTGTCCTAGAGGGATGTCCTCCTACTCTGAGGCTGAGCCCTCTGGTCCTAGACTTCCCATTATATGAAACATTCTCTCCATTCCCGTCTTGTCTCAGCCTTTCAATATTCAGTAGGTTTCAGTAAGATGAGCTCTCATTCTCCTAAATTCATCACAGAGAGGATTTTATTTCCTTTAAGCTCAGTTTATTTTCATTCAACCATACATATGTATAACGTCACTGTCATTTATGCATAGGATGGATTTATAGTCCATTATTGTCTGAAGGACCTGCCATATGTGCCTCGTGTCTCTGGTGTCACTGAAATGGCTGTATATTCACTGCAAACGATCCCGTTTTGCCTTCCTGATGGCGTGGGAAAGCACAGCTCCTGCTGACGAGAGTTATCGTATCCCCTGATCGGAAGGCAGCATCCTGATCTCTCAGCCGTGCCTGGATCTCTGCTGTCAGCCATGTCCTCTGACTTGCCCTCACGTAATTAATAATGGTGATGTCCCCAATGCACTTCTCTATGTGGCCAGTCACAGATCTCTCATTTCCATCAGCGTTAATATGATGTATGCAGGTAGCCACTTCCCTGAACGTGTTCCGGTCCATATTTCCAGAACAGTCCCGCAATGCTGAGGTTGCACCTTCTGGTCAGTCTTCATTTGTCTTCGGAGTGGTTTAACAGGGAATCGGAGGTGAGGACGGGAGAAGCTCTGTATGTACCAGGGATGCTGGTATAAACCAGGTCTAATGTGGTTTTATGTATCAAAGATGGAATTCTTAGGGGTGCTTTATTGAGCTACTTCATTTAAAAGGTTACACAGAGGGAAACAAATCAAACTACAGATCTCCAATCTGAAACAAATGGTGGAAGACTTCGGCTGTGTAGTCTGCACTAGGTGCTGAGCAGGCTGGAATATACAAATGGAGGTAAGAAAGGGATGGAGAGGGATGGCAATCACATGCAGTCAGTCCTGATACAGACAGAAAAAGAACAAGTTACCTGGAGAGCAGGTAGAGACTGTGTGACTGTTGCTGAGTACCTGTGCTCTGTCTGTAATGGCTCTGTTGAGCTCCTGGTACTTACTATTACAAATTCCCTACCCTTCCCCACACTGACCTACCTTCTCCAATGCAGGCCAGTGAGGCCAAATGCAATTGAGAAGAACATCATACCTCAAAATCTCACAGTCTACACTCAATGGTATGAACATTGAGTTTTCCACTTTCCGGTAACTTGCCCTCCCCGTCTTACTTTCTCTTTACTTCTGATCCATCCAGATTCTCTCACCTCTCTCCACCCCAGATCCCTCTTACCCAGTTTTTGTCCCCCTTTTCACCTGCCCATCGCCACAGATAATCCACTGGGTTTCTTGTCTCCTCTCCCACAGATTCCATCTGCTCAACACCCCTCCGTTATTGGTTCCACTTGTCACCTTACTTACCAGCCTCTGCAGCTCCTTGTTGTCTCAATATCACCTCCCAGCCTCTATTTCTACCTCTGCCCTCCGTTCCCCGACTCGGCTCCATCCACACATCATCCCCCTCCTCATCTGGATCTACCCATCATCTACCAGAGCCTGCCTCACCCTGTCATACCGGCAATCTTCGCTCTACTCCTTCAGTCCTGACACAGGGTCTCAACACAAAATTTTGGTCATCTCTCTGCCTCCTCGATGCCACCTGACCCACTAGGTTCCTACGGCAGTTTGGGTTTTTTTTGCTCCAGATTCCAGCATCTGCAGTTCTCTGAACGGAGTGAATTTAATGTTAAGTCCTGGAGACTCAATTGAAACTAAATTACCCAAGCAAAATTTGAGCTGCAGTTCAACAAGCTCAAGTTGGGCCTTGTTGGCACAGGAGACCACCAATTGCATAGTGATAAACTGTATCAGTGGAGGGGTCCACGGACAATGAAGGCATACACTGTAATGATGCAGGGGACCACAGAGCACACACTGATACTTGCTGTAATAGCGCAAGAGACACTGATAACATTGTGATATACCGAAATTACACTCTTCATTGTCTGTGTCACAAGCAGCCAGTACCTGGCTACTTTAAAACAAATATAGAGCGACTCTGGTGTAAATTGAGCACCCAAACTGTATAAGCTGGTCCACCGCCTACTGCCAGGATTTATTTTTAACCTCTCCCTGCTTCAGGCTGTAGTTGGCTCCTGCTTTAAAAAGGCCACTATCCCCCCAGTACCTAAGAGAAGCAAGGTAACATGCCTTAATGACAACTGCATGGTGGGTCTGGCATCCACCATGAGAATGAGGTCTTGTGCAAGAGCGGGAACCATGAAAAAACAGTAAGTCTCATTACATATGAGGTTCACTTGAACAAAGTGACATTTAAGCCGAACACTCAGTGTGGGAGCGGCCTCTGTTGGAATGCGGTTTTGACTCCAGAGGCTTCAGCAAGAAGAGGGGGAGGCCATTTTGTATTGGCTATTGGGTGAGTGGGCCATTGGAGGTGTCTAATATTTGATCCTTAGGCTCAAGAGGATTTGGCAAGGAGGCACAGGTGAATAGCAGGTGAGATCAGGTTAGGTTTTATTTGTATAGTATTAGCTTTATATAATTAAAAGAGGTCAAATGACCACAAATTAAATAAAATAGGGATGCAGGATGAATGTGACTCGCCTGGTCCCACATCATGTTTTGTAGGTGAATGACGTGAGACCAGGTGGAGTCCTTTATGGCTCCTGGTGACCAAATCTGTAGCAAGTGTTGGTCGCTCGAGGAACTCAGACTCAAAGTTGATAACCTGGGATCTGAGATTCAGGGAGGGAGGAAGTTACTGGGTTATTATGTTTCAGGGTGCAGCAACACACATTAGATTAAATTCGGTCTGTTGCCAGGATTGAGAGCCTGAAGGCAGGTACTCAGGTTGGAGACAACTCACCTGACCTTCAGTGGAATTTGAAGTGGGAGGGAAGAACACAGTTCTACCAATGATGTAGGAAAGAGGTTCTTCTGAGGGAGTTTGAGAGCTAGGGACTAAATTAAAGCAAAGAACCAAAAAGATAATAACCTCTGGATTGTTAGCTGAGCCACATACAAGTTGGTACAGAGTTAATAAGATCAGAGAGCTAAATTTGTGGCTCAGAGATTGGTGTGGGAGGAGTGGGTTTGAACTTGTGGCACCACAGAAAGACAGATTCTCTTCCTGTTGTTACTTCCTGTCATGCTGAGATTGTCCAGCATTTTCTGATTTTAATCCAGGTAATTTAGATCCTAAGATACCCAGTGTGAACACGTTCGTCTGTTCCTGCCAGTCTCATTCCACCAGTCGGTCGGCATAGTAAAATCGGTGCCTCACAGTTCGGATGTCCCTGGCCCGAACCCTAATTATAACACCATCTGGGTGGAGTTTGCACCGTCTCCCTGTGACTGAGTGGGTTCCATCTGGGTGGAGTTTGCACCGTCTCCCTGTGACTGAGTGGGTTCCATCTGGGTGGAGTTTGCACCGTCTCCCTGTGACTGAGTGGGTTCCATCTGGGTGGAGTTTGCACCGTCTCCCTGTGACTGAGTGGGTTCCATCTGGGTGGAGTTTGCACTGTCTCCCTGTGACTGAGTGGGTTCCATCTGGGTGGAGTTTGCACCGTCTCCCTGTGACTGAGTGGGTTCCATCTGGGTGGAGTTTGCACCGTCTCCCTGTGACTGAGTGGGTTCCATCTGGGTGGAGTTTGCACTGTCTCCCTGTGACTGAGTGGGTTCCATCTGGGTGCTTGAGTTTCAACCTGTGTCTCCAAGACATGCAGGGTTGTGTAAGTTGGTCACTGTAAATTGTCCTCAGTGTGTAGGTGGTGGTAGGACTGATGGAATGCGTGGAGACCAGGTGACAGGGAAAATCAGTGAGTAGAATGGGAATACGATGTATGCTTGTGTAAACTAATGGGCTGAATGGTCTCCTGCTATTTTGTGAGATATTATGGTTTATTACACAGAAGGGGGGGGGGGTAGGAATCCTTCTCCGCTGCACTGTTCTGACAACCAAAGGTCCATGCCACACGAGATGTAAAATTGACACCTGACACCTGCTTCGAGGAGGAGACCAGGGGAGAGTGGGAGGTCTCATGTCAATTAATTCAGGATCTTCCAGCACTGTGAGCATTTCTCTGGTTGTTTAGTTTGTTGCCAGGTGTCCGAGCATTAAGGGAGTGCTGAGGGAGATAATGTGCTTGGCTTTCTTTTGTACCTTCTACCATCTCAGGACGTCCCAGAGCTCCCACCAGCCAAAGAAGTCTCTCTGAAGGGTTGTAGCTAACACTAAACGCTGCCGTGAGTTGCCAGAAGAAGCCATTAACAACTAGTTCTGATTAAGTATGCACTCAGTGAGCTACCAGCAAATTAAACCCTGAGGAGGTTAATCATACTCCTTTTTAATTGTTAGATGTTTTGTCCTTCATTAGGACTTCTAAGCAATGCAACAGTACCCATACAAGAGGAGACAAAGGCAATTAAATAACACCAATATCCCATTAACCCCTGCATGTACTGAGGGGCAGAGAAAAGCTCTATCTGCAAGGAAGACCAGGCCCCAGAAGGCAGAATGATTGGTCAGAGAATGGATAGGAAATGGAGGTTGAGGGAGAACAGACCCGTCTGGGGTGGGGGAGGGGGGGGGTTAAGAATTGTGATTAGATAGTGCTGGGGACCCAGAGCAAAAGCTGGTAAAACAGTCATTTAACTTAAGGGAATTTTGCTGAGGGAGTTTCTCTCCCTGGCCTGGAATCTACTCAGGCAAGTACCCTTTAAAAAAAAACTATGAAGCAGGCCTCATCAGCTCTTTGCTTGTGTTCTGCACAAACCACAAAATGGAATTAACACTGTCTGTTCGAAGGAACAATTAAGCCTGGAAAGATCGTTTGGTGAGGTCTTTGTAGTTCATTGGGATTTGGCGTGAGCAGAGTCACTACTGGAACTGCACAGCCTTTGACCCAGTCACACTTCTGCACGTCAGGGTGTAGAGGGGGTTTGGGGATGGAAGACATTGAGGCACGTTTGAGAAGGATGTAAAGTGTATAAGCCACTATTCGAAACCGTGGCCACTTGCAGAACAATGCAGCTCAAACCTCCTATCAACCGGAAGTATTCAGCTACACAAACAAACATGGATGAAGCAGTGATGATCCAACACAGGCCAAGAGGCGCACTCCATCCTACGTTCCTTATGAACCAGGCGGGTCTCCATTGGGCTCAGAGGAGGAAGATCAGGTGGGGAGACCAGTACTGTGAAGCTCATGGTTGTCTCAGGCTTGGCTTAGGGACATGACTTCTCATTGCAAGCTACAGGCACTAAAGAAACAGCAGAGCCTCTTTCCCTGGTGTAATCCTGCCTCCACTGCTAAGCTGTCACAATGACTGTCATCCAGTAGCACTTACAGTCACTGTGATGGAGTGCTTTGAGCGACTGGTGATGAAACATATCAGCTCCTGGCTGGGATCCACTCAATATGCTTATCATCGCAACAGGTCACAGCAGATGCCACTTCATTTGCACTGGAACATCTGGAGAGATAAACTGCATACATCAGGATGCTCTTCATTGATCACAGCTTGGCATTCAATACTATCATCCCTTCAAAAGTAATCCATAAGCTTCAAGACCTTGGCCTCAATACCTCTCTGTGTGCAACCGGAGTCCCTTTCCTCTCTTGCAGACCCCAGTCAGTTTGGATTGGCAGCAACATTTCCTCCACAATCTCCATCGGCACAGGTGCACCACAAGGCTGTGTGCTTAGCCCCCTGCTCTACTCACTTTATACTTATGACTCTGAGGCTAGCACAGTTCCAATGCTATACTTAAGTTTGCTGACGACACCACTGTTGTAGGCCGAATCAAAGGTGGTGATGAACCAGCATATTGCAGGGAGATTGAAAATCTGGCTGAGTGGTGTCACAACAACAACGTCTCACTCATTGTCAACAAGACCAAGGAGCTGATTATTGAGTTCAGGAAAAGGAAATCGGAAGTTCATGAACCAGTCCTCATCGGGCGATCAGAGATGGAGAGGGTGGTTAACTTTAAATAAGTAGATACTGCCCCGGTCCACTATGGGTAAAGCTCGCCCACCATTGAGCACATCTACATGAAACGTTGTCGCAGAAAAGCAGCTTCCATCATCGGCAAACGACACCCCCGCCCCCCCATCATCCAGGGGCCATGCTTTCTTGGTGCTGCCATCAGGAAGAAGGTACAGGAATCTCAGAACCCACACGACCAGGTTCAGGAACAGTTATTACCCCTCAACCATCAGGCTCTCAAACCAAAGGGAAGAACTTCACTCAACTTCACTCACCTCATGAAAGAACTGTTCCCACAACCTGTCGACTCACTTTCAAGGACACTTCATCTCATATTTTTGTTATTTATTGCTTATTTCAAAGATTCAAAAACCCAAAGATTTGAAGTACATTTATCATACTTTATCAAAGTATGTATGTATGCAATATACAACCCCACAATTCATCTTCCCCACAGATAGACATGAAGCAAAGAAAACCATGGAACCAATTCAAAGGTTACCATCAATACCACCCCAGCCCCACAAGCAAAGAATGAAGAAATCTCACAAATAGCAACAAAAAATGAGTAAAAAGCACAGAATATAAAACAGCAAATCAAAAGAGTCCAGGCTCAGTTTGTTATCTGTGGGCCGCAAAATAGCAACAAAAAAGGAGTGACCAGAGCCAGGGGCTGCGGAGTCTAATCTGCAAACTGCGCTGATTAAACCTTGCCCAAGACCCAGAAATCTGGCACCATCTTCCGACAGCATCAAAGGGAGAGAGGCTATCCAAACACAGACACCTTCCTTCAGGAGCTGTAAGCGAGCGGGAGGGACAGCCCCACACAGACACCTTCCTCTGGCAGCAGTGAGCGAGAGGCTGGTAGACGGCACTGAACACCCGCTCACCTTCTGCACGAGCCTCGATGATTTCAATCTTCCTCGGTGCTTTAATCGGTGAGAAATGGAGTCGATCATGGGCTCGCGCCCCATCTCCAGGCTTCTTGGCCATGAGGCCGCATATTTCACTCAAAGCCTCACAGAACCCTCTCAGAGACAGTAAAGTGCCAGATCGCTCTATCAGTCCAAAAACACACAACTTATTATCATTCCTTTTCTTGGCTCAAACAGGATAAACCTGAGGTACGGGCATAGGCAAACACGCTCATTTGTCTATTGCTAGGAACTTTTGAACTAATCTAGTGGTGTTTAGTATTGTGGCTTTCTGAAGATTTAATAAATATTGCCATGTAGCCCTAATTATTTAATGCTATTTTGTAGTGCAGGTTGTAGATATTACTATTGGGACAATGTGGACCTTGTTCATGTTCCAAAGTCTTTCAATTTCCTCTTTTAATTCAGCATATTTCTGGTGTTTTTCACTTATTGATTTCTGTATGTTATGTATGTTTGGAATGACTATATCTATTAAATAAATTGTTCTTGCTTGTTTAACTTGTATTATTGTATTCAAACGGTTATTATGGATTGTCCTATCTGTAATAGCAAATTGGTCATAATATAACTTGTGGGATCCTGACTCTAAAACTGGATCAGGCTTGTAGTTATAGTAAGGTGTGATTTCATTTATGAGTTCGTATTTTGATGAATGATGTTTGCCACTTGATTGTGCCTGTGTAAGTAATCAGATTGAGTTAAACTGCTACAGGATCCTGTAATGTGCTGCATTGTTTCTGGCTTTTCCTTGACATTTTCTACATTTACCACCTTGAATTTGTTGGTCTTTTATTATGTATTATTATTACTGTTATCTCTTTTTTCCTTTTGTATTTGCACAGTTTGTTGCCTTTTGCACATTGGTTGCTTGTCCATCCTGATGGGAATAATCTTTCATTGATTCTTGTATTTACTGCGAATGTCCGGAAGAAAATGCCGGTTATATATGGTGACATGTATGTACTTTGATAATAAATTTACTTTGAACTTTGTACTTAGATATGCATGCCAAAGAATACTGTAGGGTGTAGTCCTGAGCTGGGACAAGCTTCAATGCAATTCACCTCTTGCTTTCGTTAAGACTTCCTAGCTCAGGACCATGAGGCCAATCTCCTTACCCCAACCAATATGTGAGGGCTGAAAGCTGACTACCCCTCCCAGTAGCCCATTACTCAGTTCCTCATGCATGGATTCTTCCTATAAGGTCGTACGCTGGGTGTTTAACTCAGCTTTCTGCTCATCCAGCCCTCCATGTGTGGCATGTCCCTGAAATGTGGCAGGTACCCTGATGCCTGTAAATACTGTTTCCTTCGCTTTGAACTTTCAAAGCGTCACTTTTTAGTGTCAAGCACAATATCCTTCAAAGTGTTTTATGTGCTATCCCAGTGAAGCTGTGCCAGGTTTGTGCAAACTACAATCACACACTTTGAGGTGGCAAACTCCCTGTCCTCTTGACAGCTCTCTTAATTCTGTATGGTTTGATTATTCATAATTCATACTTGCTCTATGAGTTATGGATACATGGGATTTAATCGGCTGCATTGTAGTTTCCAGTCAGGAATGCTTTCAGTACAGCTTTGAAGTATGTGCTCATTGCCTTCAGGTCAGTGTCCTTGGGTGTGATTACCTTGGCTCCTTGACTTTCAGCTTCTTCTTGATGTCTTTCCCCTTCAAATATGACCAGCAGCACCTTAAAATCTGCTGTGGTCTGCTTGTCCAATTTGTTCAACTGTGGAGAAGGGTGGTGAATCTTTGGAGCTTGCTGAGAATATTCGATTCAGGTATTAACAGAATTATTGAAGTTAAGGGAATCGTGAGACATGGGGTTGATGCAGGGAGATGGTACCGAGGTAAAAACAAAACCCTGCTGAAAGAACTGCTTCTGATTCTGGCCAGGCTGAAGTTTCCTGGGAAAAATCAGAGACATAAACCATTTCGGGAACAAGGACAGATAGTCAAGGCAATGTGCTTTCAATAAGGTCCCCACATAACTTGAAACTTTGACTGAATCATAAACGCTGTGAAGCCAAGGTTCACCTTGAACTGATATGACATCCCAAGGAAGTTTGATATTGGCCTTGCTGATTCAGAAATACTTCACCAGGGACAGACCAGGCTGGCTTCCACCTCAACAGGAAATGGTCACTTGATCAGCCATCCTCTCCACAGCAAGGTTAAAGCAATTCAACGGGAGCAAGCTGTCTGATGCACGACCTCAAGCTATTAAGCAGAGCAAAGTACTCGCCACTGGAATGTTATGTAATTTCCCATTTTTGTAGGACGTATTTGCAGAAAGTATCTTCAGGACGATGATCATTTGGGAAATAAACTCACACGGAAATTGGTTGCAAACACGTACCTTGGCCTGGGAGTTTTGTTTGGCTGTATTCATGTGTGGTTGAATTCAGGTTGAATTGAATACATGCATTGCAACTTTTTCTAAAGTGAAGTTGACATTGTCCAGTGGGAAAATAAATTATCCCACTGAATCAAGGCAAAGAATCAGAGGGTCATTTGATATTGAGAGATCCTTCGGCTCAACATACCCATGCTGTCTATATCAAGCTCCTATTTACAAGCAGATAATCCTGCACTGATCCTCACATTAAATTAGATTGGTTAAATTAGAAAGATTCCCCTTGCAGATTTCTGAAACATTTTCACTATTCGTTGCTGGATTTAATGGGGAGCGTGTTGTCCTGTTGGAGTCTGCCCCCACATCACACACCAACCACATCAGGATCCAAAGTCAGGGGAATTCAGTGTCCAACCAGTCACCAGTCACAGCCCTCCTATGTCGAGGCACATAAACACCGTGGTTACTGAAGACACAAATGGCCACACAGGCAGTGTGCTGGAGGCTAACACCATGCCCCTAGCAATAGCACTCAACACACAGCTGCAGGTTCATTGGCTTTGCCTCCGTTTCACCAGTTACAAAAGACTGGAGGAAATACATAAGCTCTGAAATACACCCAGCCTTCAAACATACACACCAGGACTCGACACATCAGCTACTGCCACCTCCAACAAGATCCCACCCATACACTGGTTCCAACAAACTGGCTGAACTAGAATGGCTTCCAAACACTGGAAACAATAAGCTGCTGCTAACCACAACGGTTTCAACACACTGGCCAACAAACACACCAAAACCACGTGGTGAAGGCAGTGTGATGTGGTCAGCGTACTTGAGACAGTGGGGTAGAGATCGGTTTAATGATCTGTGATCCCAATAAACATTCCTTTTGAAAACATACATAAATCAATCATCAATCAACTGATACCTTCATCAACCAGTCATCGCCAGCCTGACTGGCTGAGCCCGACCGCCTGTAGTGGTCCCATAGTGACTGTGTCAGTGGGAAGTTAGCCCAGACTTGCTGTGAAGAAGCCATGTGACCTGACACTACTCTAATTGGATAACTTGCCTTAATCCTCTGTAGGCTAGTGTAATGGGTGACAGATGACACATATTGCTCATAACGGAAACTGTTCTACGTAATTCACCGTCACTGAGTAGTTGTGTTCACTTTAAGGGACGGTTTCTGATGTAATAATGTCAGTGTAAGGCGGCTGCTTTTGGTTTGTGGAAGTGAAGGCTGTGGCTTTTGTTAAGCACATGAAACGACTCTTACCATGTGTTATTTACAAAGTCCTACACTGGAGACCCCTCTGCTCTCAGACAATTCCAGGTTTACTCAGCAACCTGACGAACAATGCAGTCGCTTCGAAGCTCCCGGAGTTTGCACAAGCAGCAGCCCAGTTCACTCTGCAGATGATGCCAAGTTTTATTAAGTAATTCCACTTCAGCCAGAAGCCCTGCCTGTACATGATAAATATGTCAGTCTGAAAGCTCTCTATTACCAGACTTTTGGACTATGTGAGCCAGAGCAAGCCATTTGGCTGCTCTTCTTGCCCGGCCTGGGTGACACTAGACCTTCAGAATTAATGGACCACATGCTCTCTCTCCTGGGCAATCACAATCCTCATTTTACTTCTAAAGAATTCTTATGAACAAATGCCTGAATAAGTTCACACAGCCCATGCTAATACACCTGTGAAAGACTGTGGTGGGGGAGGGGGGGGAGTTTGCTAAAGTGGCCAGGCAGGCAGAGGTGCATTGTTCCTCCTCCTTTCAGCCCTGTTGGCAGAGCGTCCAGCAGACTCTGAATCAGACAATGCTGGGTCTAAGATTTTCCATGCATGCTTCGGCACAATCGCCAACAGGTGCTGGCCGCTATGCAGCTTCAACCGTGCCAGCGCATCGGGATATAAGAGGTCTATGAGCCTGTTGGGTTCCGGTTGACTTCCGTTTGACCTCATTCATTTTTGTCCGCCATGATGCACGTCAACTCCCCTTAAGCCCCCTTGCAATGGCTCATTCCACGCATTGGAATAAAGACATCTATTGTTGATAGGAAAGGTAAACCTGTATGTATTTCTGTAGATCACCTTAAACCAATCCACTAAGGCTTGGATGGTTCCACTACATTAACCTGTGCCACAGCATGACCACGTGTGTGTCAGCATGTTCCTGGGCAAGCCAGAGGCTCCTGCTGTTACGCCAACCAAACATACAGGACCCGAGCTGAATGGCTCGTACGAGCTCCAGACAGACTCATGATTTTGGTGAATTCTTGGGGGAGGGGGAGTGCCTGTTTAGGGTAGTGCAATGGGTGATAGATGACACATATTGTTCATAATAGAAACTGTTCTACATAATTCACAAATGCCATCATTGAGTTGTGTTGACTTTAAGAGATGGTGTCTGATGTATTGACATCAATGTAAGGTGACTGTTTTTGGTTTGTCTGTAATGGAAGAAAAGGGCTACAGCTTTTGTTAAGCACATAGAACAACCCTTGCATGTTTTATTCACAAAATCTTACACCTCTCCATCCATTTTTTCTTTAATTCTCATCTCTCTGCTTGAGGCCCAAGCAGTTCTTTTTGCTTGAGCTCTACTTGAATTTCTTCTGCTTCTTGCATTTTTCTTTCTTTTATCCCAGTCGTGGGCATCCCACTTCTCTTGCTACTCAATTGTTTTATTATAGTTGAACTACTTGTTGGTGGCAGCCGATCACAGCTCAGTTCACACAGGATACCATGTTGTGACAACAGAGTGTGAGATGACATATTTGATAAGATCAGCCGGAAGATTGATCGTTCTTCTGTTTTTAGATGTCTTTATTCTACAATTTAACCCTTTTCTGATCAAAGATAAACCATTACGCTTTCACAATTAAAGTCTTTCCTGCAGGTTCTGTGACATAAGAAATAGAATCAGGGTTAATCCAACCAGCTCCTCTTCCAGACAATAATCCCAGAGCTGGTCTTTGACCTCAGTGTCATTGCATTTCCCTTGCTTTCATAGAATATAGAACATGAGATGGTACATAGTCTGCCCATCTTGCTATGCTGAGTCAATTAAACCAATGAATTGTTGCCCTGAAAGAATTAGCTAACAGGAATGAGCCAAGGACATTGGAAGTTGACAAAGCAAATGTCTTTGTTTTGCCATTTGGCTGAAGGTATGGAAGCTGCCATTTTGTGAGACTATCCTTGCAGCTACCATTTTGTTAACTGTTTAGTGAACTGTTTCTTGCTCAGGGATGTCTCAATCAGAGCAATTGAAAGTGGACAACAACAACCTTGCACTTAACATCAACAAGACCAAGGGAATAGACTGTAGACTTCAGGAAAGGGAAGTCAGGAAACACACATTAGCTCTCATTGAAGGCTCAGTGATGGACAGAGTCAACAGTTTCAAATTCCTGGGCATTAACATCTCAGAAGATCAATCCTGGGCCCAACATATTGGCAAAATCACAATAAAGGTATGCCAAAGTCTATACTTCATTAGAAGTTTTGGGAGATTTGGTACGTTATTGAAGGCTAGCAAAAGGAAAGTGGAGCAATTGGAGTTTCCTGCTGAGGATCTGCTGAAATTCCAATTAAAAAGCTATTTAATTGGTTTTGTAAAAACGGCAGCCTTGTAGGAAGAGCTGGCTATGAGCTGAAGTAGCCTGAAGCCAGTATTTGGCTAACCTAGTTAAATTGGCTTGAACTGGTCTGATTTGTAAACACAAAGGAAGTTACCTGCATACTGCCTGTAGCCTTGAGCTAGACCCAATGAGAAGCCGACACAGGCCAGCCAATTGAGCCTCAGCAAACAAAATTGAAATGTAATGGATTGATTTGATAAGGAAAAGGATAAGAATGGAAGACTTGAGAATACAAGCAGCAACAGCCCTGGAGACTAACTATTGCGGAAATGGATGACCCACGTTGAAAATGTGGAGATTATGTCGGGATCAAGAGGAACATCTGGCCAGCATAGACTTCTTTTTCTATTCTTCAGCAGTTCAGGAGGTGTAATTGCCCTGCACTTCTCCAAAGGCTAGCAATTTTCCGCGGATGTCTCACGCGGATCATTCTGACTGGCTGCAACAACATTCAGTTGGAGGCACAAATGCACAGGGTTGTTTAGACTCTTCAGAGGGTTGTGGACTCAGCCAGTTCCATCAAGCCTCCCCACCATCGATGACATCTTCAAAAGGCAGTGCCTCAAGAAGACAGCATCCATCATTGAGGACACTCACCACCTGGGACATGCCCTCTTCTCGTTACTAGTAACAGGATCCTCAATATTTTACGAACTGCTCCTCTCTCTCTGCCAACAGATTTCTGAACAGTCCATGAACTTATGAACACGACCTCACTATTCCGCTTTCACACTATTTATTTTATTTTTTTATTTGTTTGCTTATTTCTATTGTAACAGAGTAATTTGTTATGTCTGCTGTCTCAAATCAAATTTCACGACTTACTGTCAATGACAGTAAAGCTGACTCCAATTTTAATTCTGATCCTCATAACACTCTGTTACTCACTGATTCCAGTTCAAAAATTACCCCTTTACTTCTCTCTCCTCTGTTCCCTGCTATTAACTAACCCTCAATCCGTGCCAGTTTATTATCTCTAAAATTGTGCACTTTGATTTTAATTATCTTCTAATTATAACAATTATCCTTTATCTATAATAAACCAATTTACTCATTTGTGTGACTTCAAACTCTTCCAAAAGGTCAAATATGTCACATCAACAGGCTCTCCCTCATCTACTCTGCACCTACAACCTTAAAAATGCTAAACAATTAATCAGACTTGATTCCCCCCCCCATCAGTCCATGTTGACTCATCTGATCCTCTTCTTCCAGACATATATATTATGCTCAATTAGTTTGATTTATATAATCATTAGGATTCAGAAAATAGACATTATTTGGTGAAACAGTCAAGAGCCTTAGCCTTTTTCATACAGTGGTGATTCAATGTAATATCATGGCAGGTTGTGTACAATATTGTGACCAACACTATGTAGAATGGCTAAAAGCAGCATGTAATCTGAATCAGAGAGTTTAATGTTTACTATAGATATCCAACTACAACCAAGAGTTAAAATAATATTGAAAAGTAATATAGCTGACTTGTTTAAAAGGACAATCTGCTAAATTAGGTCAGTTAAATTAATTGAAATTTCAAAACAGTATGTCAATTAATAAGAAACCTCCTTCCACTGGTGGAACAGATCAGGATATTCTCGTCCTGTCCTAAGTGATAAGGTTGAAATCGTGCCAGAAGTGGTTCAATAGAAAGAGCTACATTCAAGGACTGATCACTCAATGATGAAGTGCTTTGCAGTGGGTCAGAGTGGCCACATGCTGACTGATAAATGTGGAACTGCTCAGCTGATGTGTTCCTGTGATTTTTCTAATAAAGGTTATTTTGGGCACTGTCTGTATAATCAATGTTCCATTGTTCATCTACCAGGAGTAAGTGTTGTACAACATTACTTTCGTGTGTGTACCAATTAGAAGCTATCATTGAAACTCAAGGTGGCTCTTTGTAGTTTTGTTTAGTGTGAAGCTGGAATTAGAACCTGGCTTTATGTTCATTGTATATGGCAAGCTAATTCACTGAAGCAATGGTCACTGAACAACATTTAAACACTAACATGTCGTCTGTTTAACATTGCTCTCAGGGTACTCTCTACATATTAAAGAGAAAAGTGAATGCCCAAAAAACATGCTTCATTTTGCATCACATTTTTGGGTACCCTTGACCAGTTTGGAAATAAGTTACATTTTAAAGGTATATTTTGAACTAAAGTGGCTAATATTAAGGCTGCCTGAGCATTAGGAATGCACTGAATTTTCTAGGAAGTAAATATTAATCCTTTGAGCAATTAGATATAAAATCCCTGCAGTATTAAATAAATAAGGTTCCTTTGCCCAGACATGACATTCATCTGGATTACCTCTTCCCTTCTCTTCATTGTTTGATTCTCTCTGGCTCTATCCCAGAAGACATTACCTTCACCCACCCTGCTTTTGTGAGATTGCCATCGTTCTTTTTCTCAATTTCTCTGTCTAATATAATGGAATAATATAATGGAACAATATAATTGAATTCACCCTCAATTTGAGAAGGGGAAGCTAAAGTCAGATGTATCAGTGTTACAGTGGAGTAAAGGGAATTACAGAAATATGGGAGAGGAGCTGGCCAAAGTTGATTGCAAGGGGTCACTAGCAGGGATGATGGCAGAACAGCAAAAGCTGGAGTGTCTGGGAGAAATTTGGAATGTGCAAGATAGATACATCCCAAAGAAAAAGAAGCATTCTAAAGGCAAAAATTAATGGAAAGTTAGAGATTTGGGAAACTTTTAAAAAACAACAGAAGGCAACTGAAAAGTCATAAAGAGGGAAAAAACTGAATGCAAAAATAAGCTATCCGATAATATTAAAGAGGTTACCAAAAGTTTCTTCAGATATTTAAAGAGTAAACACAAGGTGAAAGTAGATATTGGACCGCTGGAAAATGATGCTGGAGAGGTGGTAATGGGGGACAAGGAAATGGTGAATGAACGTAATAAGTACTTTGCATCAGTTTTCACTGTGGGGGGCAGGTAGTTGTTGAGGAAGCAAAGAAGCTGCAGAAGGGCTTGGACAAATTAGAAGAATGAGCAAAGAAGTGGCAGATGGAATACAGTGCCGGGAAGTGTATAGTCATACAATTTGAAAGAAGAAATAAAAGCGATTTACTAAATGTACTATTTTCCGAATAGAGAAAAAATTCATAATTCTGAGGTGCAGAGAGACATGGGAGTCCTTATGCATGGTTTCCTAAAGGTTAATTTGTAGGTAGAGTCAGTGGTGAAGAAAGCCAATGCGATGTTAACATTCATTTTGAGAGGACTAGAATATAAAAGCAAGGATGTAATATTATGGCTTTATAAGGAACTTGTGAGGCCTCACTTGGAGTATTGTGAGCAGTTTTGGGCCCCTTATGGATGTGCTGACATGGGAGAGTATTCAACGGAGGTTCACAAAAATGATTCCAGAATTGAAAGGCTTATTATACAAGGAGCTCTGGGCCTGTACTCTCTGGAATTCAGATGAATGAGGGGCAATCTTATTCAAAACTTTTAAATGTTGAAAAGCCTCAATAGACTTGCTGTAGAGAGGATGTTTTCTACGGTTGGTGAGTCTTGGACCAGAGGACACAGCCTCAGAATAAAGGGACATCCATTTAGAATGGAGGTGAGGAGGAATTTCTTTAGTTAGAGAGTGGTGAATCTGTGGAATTTGTTGCCACAGGCAGCTCCACATTGGGTATATTTAAGGCAGAGGTTGATAGATTCTTGATTGGTCAGGGTATGAAGGGTTATGGGGAGAAGGCAAGAGATTGGGACTGAGAGGGAAATGAATCAACCATAATGAAATGGTGGAACAGACTCAATGGGCCAAATAGTCTTTTTGCTCCTGTATCTGTTACATCTGATTTTAAGATGACAATTTCTATTCCAGGACCTTTGAAATCTCCTCCTTCTGAAAACATGGCTTCTCCTCTGCTGTAGTGATGGAGCCCTCATACACATCTGCTCACTCCCCAGACAGAACAGAGTTCCCTTTCACCCAATCAACCTCTGCAGCCAGCATCATATTCTTTGCCACTTCTGCCAGTTCCACCAGGGTCCCACCACCAGTTACATCTTCTCCTCCCCACCCCTCCTGCTTTCCATAGGGATACTTTTTCTGTGTCCCTTTGGTTCATTCACCTTCCCCACCCACCCCTCCATATTCCCTAGAACTTTCCCCTGTAAATGTAGGATGTACAACACTTCTCCTACACCTCCACCCTCACTGCCATCCAGAGACCTGAACAGACTTTCCAAGTGAGGCAGAGATTTACCTGCATCTTTTCCACCACAATCTATTAAGTTTGGAGCTCCTGATGTGGCCTTCTCTACATCAGCAAGACCAAATGTAGACGAGGAAGCCATTTTGCATAGCACCACATGCTGCCAATAATGACCATCTTGAATTTTCAGGTGCAAGGTATTTAAATTTCTGTTTCCACTCCCACAGTCCCCTGCTTGTCCTCTGTCTTCTTCATTGCTAATCTGAGGCCAAGTGCAAACGAGAAGAGCAACCCCTCAGATCCAGCTTCCCGTAGTTCACGGGAGAATCAGGTCTGTAGAAAAACAAAGCTGATGGATTGCAGGCGATCTGGAGTAACTTCAATTCATGGCTGCAACTCAATGGTGTGCTTTACCTGCTACCCACCACTGGGTAGTTGCAAGTTGATTGGGTTGCTGAGAAGGCATATGAAGTGTTGTCCTTCGTTAGCTGGGGAATAGACTTCAGGATCTGTCTAGCTCTCCCTGGATGCTATGGGACAGCAGACACTGAGGAGAAATATTCATTAAAGATTCCACTCACCTCCTGCAGATCTCTAAGAGGACCTACTTTCTCCCTCGTCACACTTTTTATCTTAATATAGCTAAAGAACCTCTTTGGATTTTCTTAATCTTACCTGCCAGATCCATCTCTTTGCCCTCCAGATTTCCCGCTTAAGAGTATTCTTGATTTTTTAAGGATCCTGTGTAAAAGGATTGAATCTCACCAATAACATCAGTTCAACTGATAATGTAATTCAGGTATACTGTTCAGCTAAATTCTCATACTTCTGAATGAATGTCTCCTTGCTCATGATGCCTCAGAGTAGCTGTAAAGCTGTCGGGGGTTGTTCACTGTTGTTCATCCTTCTCCAGCCTCCCCTGTCTTTTCTGCATCTCCATCAATCTCCTCTCTCGTATCATGTACATATACGAGAACATGTACATATGGGCCCTTTGTTACTCAGCTCCACGCAATTTTGTCCCCTCTCCATGGTGCTGTGCTTTCCCAAACTATAAACTGCCTTCCCTCCACAGATATATAGACATAGACAATGTGTGCATGTTTGAAAGGGGGGGGGGGCACACATAGTACCATTTCATTCCATATTTCACCAGTCTGTCATGGTGGCTAGAATGGGGGTTCTGTGGGCCAAGGTGCGAGTAGACTAACCAGGGTCACCTTTCGAAGATCTTGAGAAAAAGTGAGGAAAACTCAGGTCAGCCAGGACTGAGAATACCTGGGCCCCTGGATCAATGGCAATAAAATGTCACCACCTCATGAGATATGCCAAGATGCCAAAGAGAATTGTACATCATTAGCAACATAGCTCTTTCTGGCCCTCACTAGGATTGATCAGAATCCACAGAGGAAAAACACGTTTAACGAATGTAGATGAGACTAGTAGAATAGAAAAGGGGGAAAACCAATGGATTTTCAGATGGTTTTTGATACATTCAATACAGGAGATTGACCATAAAGATTACAGCACATGGCATTGCTTGTAATGTGTTGACGTGGATTGGGAATTGGTTATTGAAGAGGATGTACTTTGTGGGAATGAACAAACTCCCTTCTCAGATTAGCAGAAAATTCCAAATAATCATTGTCTTCTGTTACCATCCAGTCTGCTGAACCCTATAGGAATGCTTTAAGCTTCAGTGAGATCTCTCATTCTTCTGAATTATGGAGAATTTAGACCTAGTCAACTTGGTTTTTCAGAAAGTCATGGAACTATGCAGCATGGATACAGGTCCTTTTGCTCAACTTGTCCATATTGACCAAGTTGTCTACCTCAGCAAGACACACAAAATTCTGGAGGAAATCAGCAAATCAGGCAGCAGCAACGGAGGGGAATAAACAGTCGACATTTTGGGCCAAGACCCTTCATCAGGGCTAACACTGCCTGACCTGCTGAGCTCCCCCGGCATTTTGCATGTGTTGCTCAAGGTTTCCAGCATCTGCGGAACCTCTTGTGTTTATGATCACCTTTCTTCGGTGGGTTCCCTGAATCCACTCTGCTGAACCCTAGAGGAAAGCTTCAGTGGGATCTCTCGTTCTTCTAAATTCTGGACAATTCCTTGACCTATCAGATCATGGTACCAGCTGCCAACTGTGGCCAGCTCTGAGGCTTGACAGGAAAGGGTAAAGTTTCAATAGTTAGGGAAGCAAAAAGGAGATTCAGTGGCTGCAGAAGAGACACCAGGATGGTGTGTAGCCTCCCGGGTGCTGGGGTCCAGGATGCATCGGAGTGGCTGCAGAACATTCACAAAGGGGAGGGGCAGCGGTCGTGGTGGATATTGGCACCAATGACATCGGCAGAAAAGGGGAAGAGGTCATACGCTGTGAATACACAGAGTTAGGAAAGAGGTTAAAGAGAAAGAGCTCCAAGGTAGTAATCTCTGGATTACTCCCTGTCCCACAAGCTAGTGCAGGTAAGAATGGGATGATAGCACAGACGAATGAGCGGCTGAGGAGATAGTATAGGGGGCAGGGTTTCACGTTCTTAGATCACCTTTCTGGGGAAGGAGTGACCTATACACCTGAATTGGAGGGGAACTAATATCCTGGCCACGAGGTTTTCTGACGCTACTCGGGAGAGTTTAAACTAGTTTTGCAGGTGGATAGGAACTGGAGCCCCAGGACAGTACAGGAAGGATTGATCAGAAGGTAGATGTCAGGGCAAGTATTGAAATAACAATTAAGATGGGTCGGATAATTTGAAGTGTGTGTATTTTAATGCTAGGTGGATATGGGTAAGGGTGATGAATTTAGAGCATAGATCAGTACATGGAATGATGATGTTGTAGCTATTACTGAAATTTGGTTGAGAGAGGGGCAGGAATGGGTGATTAATGTGCCAGGTTTTTGAAGTGTAATGCCCTGGTTAAGATTTTTACTGCTATGCCGAAGTTATTTTATTTTAACAGTTCTGTCAGAGTGGTCCACTGCTTACAGCCTGTTTGGATTGAGGTGAAATAAGGGGCTGTATCGTTGAACTTGGGGATGTGATGGCAGCCAATCAGGATGGTGGAATTTTTGAGAAGGTTCTAGAGAACGCTGGGCGGAGAGTTTTTGTGAGGGACACTGGTGTGGGTCAAGGTCTGTTTTGGGTGGGAGCTGGGAAAAGACAGTCTGAGGATGCCGTCCCTGTTGCACAAGGTGCTTCGAGCAGATGAATGGCTTCAAGGAGGATGGACCAGTACTGTCGTGAGAGAGCACATTTGTTCAGGATGGATTTCGAGTGACAGTGTGCAGTGTGGAGGGTGCAGTGTGTACGTCAAAGACAACAGCTTCTGGAAGAGTTAAGCTCCATCATGTTTGCTAAGGCTATTGGGTAGAGTTTAAACTAGGATTGCTGGGGGGTGGGAACCAAACTGAAGACACAGGGGAAGAGGTGATTGGCTCATAAATAGAGAAAGTTTGGAGACAGTGCGAGAGGGAGGATGGGCAGGTGTTAGAGAAGGGAAGCGCTCAGACTGATGGTTTGAGATATCTCTGTTTTAATGCAAGAAGTATTATGAACAAAGCAGGTGTAATAATAACAGGCTTGTTGAGGTGGGAGATTTTAGTTTCCCAAATATTGATTGGCATCTCCCTAGAGCGAGGGGTTTAGATGGGGTGAAGTTTGTCAGGTGTGTTCAGGAATGTTTCCTAATACAATATGTAGATAAGCCTACAAGAAGAGAGGCTGTACTTGATCTGGTATTGGGAAATGAACCTGGTCAGGTGTCAGATCTCTCGGTGGGAGAGCATCTTGGACATAGTGATCATAATTCTATCTCCTTTACCATAGCTTTGGAGAGGGATAGGAACAGACAAGTTAGGAAAGGAAATATGAGGCTATCAAGCAAGAACTTGGAAGCATAAATTGGGAACATATGTTCTCAGAGAAATGTACGGAAGAAATGTAGCAAATATTCAGGGAATATTTGCGTGGAGTTCTGCATAGGTGCATTCCAATGAGACAGGGAAAGGATGGTAGGGTACAGGAACCGTAGTGTACAAGGGCTGTTGTAAACCTAATCAAGAAGAAAAGAAGAGCTTATGAAAGGTTCAAAAAACTAGGTAATGATAGAGATCTGGAAGATTATAAGGCTAGTAGGAAGGAGCCTAAGAAAGAAATTAGGAGAGCCAGAAGGGACCATGAGAAGGCCTTGGCAGAGAGGATTAAGGAAAACCCCAAGGCATTCTACAAGTATGTGAAGAGCAAGAGGATAAGACGTGAGAGAATAGGACCAATCAAGTGTGACAGTGAGAAAGTGTGTATGGAACCGGAGGAAATAGCAGAGGTACTTAATGAGTACTTTGCTTCAGTATCTTCTACGGAAAAGGATCTTGGCAATTGTAGGGATGACTTGCAGTGGACTGAAAAGCTTAAGCATGTTGATATTAAGAAAGAGGATGTGCTGGAGCTTTTGAAAAGCATCAAGTTGGATAAGTCACTGGGATCAGACGAGATGTACCACAGGCTACTGTGGGAAGCGAGGAAGGAGACTGCTGAGCCTCTGGCGAGGATCTTTGCATTATCAGTGGGGATGGGAGAGGATCTGGAGGATTGGAAGATTACAGATGTTGTTCCCTTATTCAAGAAAGGGAGTAGAGATAGCCCAGGAAATTATAGACCACTGAGTCTTACTTTAGTGGTTGGTAGGTTGATGGAGAAGATCCTGAGAGGCAGGATTTATGAACATTTGGAGAGGCATAATATGATTAGGTGTAGTCAGCGTGGCTTTGTGAAAGGCAGGTCATGCCTTACAAGCCTGATTGGACTTTTTGAGGATGTGACTAAATGCATTGATGAAGGTAGAGCAGTAGATGTAGCATATATGGATTTCAGCAAGGCATTTGATAAAGTACCCATGCAAGGCTTATTGAGAAAGTAAGGAGGCATGGGATCCAAGGGGACGTTGATTTGTGGATCCAGAATTGGCTTGCCCACAGAAGGCAAACAGTAGTTGTAGACGGGTCATATTCTACATGGAAGTTGGTCACCAGTGGTGTGCCTCAGGGATCTGCTCTGGGACCCTTACTCTTCGTGATTTTTATAAATGACCTGGATGAGGAAGTGGAGGGATGGGTTAATAAATTTTCTGATGACACAAAGATTGGAGGTGTTGTGGATAGTGTGGAGAGCTGACAGAGGTTACAGCGGGACATTGATAGGATGCAAAACTGGGCTGAGAAGTGGCAGATGGAGTTCAACCCAGGTAAGTGTGAAGTGGTTCATTTTGGTAGGTCAAATATGATGACAGAATACAGTATCAATAGTAAGACTCTTGGCATTGTAGAGGATCAGAGGAATCTTGGGGTCCAAGTCCATAGGACACTCAAAGCTGCTGCGCAGGTTGACTCTGTGGTTAAGAAGGCATACGGTGCATTGGCCTTCATCAACTGTGGGATTGAGTTTGAGAGCCAGAGGTAATGTTGCAGTTATATAGGACCCTGGTCAGACCCCACTTGGAGTACTGTGCTCAGTTCTGGTTGCCTCACTGCAGGAAGGATGTGGAGACCATAGAAAGGGTGCAGAGGAGATTTACCTGGATTGGGGAGCATGCTTTATGAGAATACGTTGAGTGAACTCGGCCTTTTCTCCTTGGAGCGGCGGAGGATGAGAGGTGACCTGATAGAGGTGTACAAGATGATGGGAGGCATTGATGCTGTGGATAGTCAGAGGCTTTTTCCCAGGGCTGAAATGGCTAGCGCGACAAGGCACAGTTTTAAGGTAACACGAGTGAATCTGTAGATGCTGGAAATAAATAAAAACACAAAATGCTGGCAGAACTCAGCAGGCCAGACAGCATCTATGGGAGGAGGTAGTGATGGGCAGAAACCCTTCATCAGGAGTTTTAAGGTTTTAAGGTGCTTGGACGCAGGTACAGAGGGGATGTCAGGGTTAAGTTTTTGACACAGAGAGTGGTGAGTGTGTGGAATGGGCTGCCGGCGACGGTGGTGGAAGTGGATACGATAGGGTCTTTTAAGAGACTCCTGGACAGATACACGGAGCTCAGAAAAACAGAGGACTATGGGTAAAATTCCAAGGCAATTTCTAAGGTAAGGACATGTTTGGCACAGCTTTGTGGGTGAAGGGCTTGTATTGTGCTGTATTGTGCTATGTTTCTATGTGGACCTGTGACTGTTTAAGTATAATGGGCCCTTTTTGTTTTTTTCTTTCTTTCTTTTAATAACTGTTTGCTTCGGTTAACATTCTTAAGTATACTTCTTTATATCTGCATGCAGTGTACAATCTGTTATTTCATGCTGACAGGTGACTGTTGGGGACAGTAAATTACACTGTGTTCACACAAACCGGGATTTGGGTAGCAATGGATTTGGAAGGACCAAAGTTGTATACACCCTGGACATACGAAGCCTTAGAAAGGTGGGTTTCTCGCTTTGGAGCCCAGTGGGTGTTAGTGAGGGGCTAACAAGCCGCATTTCCAGAAACACCCAGTAAAATGGTTTCCAGAAGTTTTAGAAAAGATAGAGGAGGGGGTGGAGTTGCACTACTAATCAGAGACAATACCACAGCTGCATTCAGGGGAGACATAATGGAGGGGTCAGCCACTGAGTTCATTTGGGTTAAAGTCGGGAATAGAAAGTGTGCAATCACACCGATGGTTGGACTACAGACACCCTCCCCCCAATAACCACTGGGACATTGAGAAACGGATATAGATAGATAGATAGATAGATAGATAGATAGATAGATAGATAGATAGATAGATAGATAGATAGATAGATACTTTATTCATCCCCATGGGGAAATTCAACTTTTTTCCAATGTTCCATACACTTGTTGTAGCAAAACTAATTACATACAATACTTAACTCAGTAAAAAAAATATGATATGCATCTAAATCACCATCTCAAAAAGCATTAATAATAGCTTTAAAAAGTTCTTAAGTCCTGGCGGTAGAATTGTAAAGCCTAATGGCATTGGGGAGTATTGACCTCTTCATCCTGTCTGAGGAGCATTGCATCGATAGTAACCTGTCGCTGAAACTGCTTCTCTGTCTCTGGATGGTGCTATGTAGAGGATGTTCAGAGTTTTCCATAATTGACCGTAGCCTACTCAGCGCCCTTCGCTCAGCTACCGATGTTAAACTCTCCAGTACTTTGCCCACGACAGAGCCCGCCTTCCTTACCAGCTTATTAAGACGTGAGGCGTCCCTCTTAATGCTTCCTCCCCAACACGCCACCACAAAGAAGAGGGCGCTCTCCACAACTGACCTATAGAACATCTTCAGCATCTCACTACAGACATTGAATGACGCCAACCTTCTTAGGAAGTACATTCGACTCTGTGCCTTCCTGCACAAGGCATCTGTGTTAAGGCATCAAGGCATATGTAATCAGATTAAGGAAATGTGTAAAAGTGATAGGGTTGTTGTCATCAGGGATTTCAACTTTCCTAATATAAACTGGATCCTCCTTGTGTAAGGGGTTTAGATGGTCTGAATTTGTTAAGTGTATCCAAGGAAGTTTCTTAAATCAATATGTGGATGGTCCAGCAGGAAAGGGGCTGTACTGGATCTGGTGTTGGGTAATGAACCTGGCCAGGTGACCGACCTTTCAGTGGGTGAGCAGTTAGGGAACAGTGATCACAACTCCTTCACTTTCAGGATAGCTATAGATGAGGATAGGTATGGTCCTTGTGGGAGAATTTTAAATCGGAGTTGGGCAAAGTACAAGGGCATTAGACAGGAACTAAGAGGGTGTTAATAAAAGTCCACATCAGACATGTGGAGGGTGTTTAAAGATCAATTGCACAGAGTATGGCGATGGTATGTTCCTGTTAGAAGGAAGGACAGGGATGGAAAGATACAAGAGCCTTGGATGTGATTAATACCAGAGATGTGATTAATTTAGTCAAGATGAAAAAGAAAAAGGGTGTAATGCTTCAGAAGTCAGGATCAAAGGAAGCACATGAGGAATATAAAGATTCCAAAAAAGATCTCAAGAAGGAATTAGGAAAGCCAGGGGGACCATGAAAAGTCCTTGGCAAGTAGGGTTAAGGTAAATCCCAAGGCATTCTATACATACGTTCAGAGCAAAAGCGTAACTAGGGAGAAGGTGGGACCACACAAAGATAAAGGGGGGCATATTTGCTTGGATGAAGAGAATATGAGTGAGTACTTAATGAGTACTTTACTTCAGTATCTACGAAGGAAAAGGATATGGAGGACCAGAAGATCAGTGCTGTGTGTATGAATATGTTTGGGGGTTTAGAGATCATGGAGGAGAAAGTTTTGGGCCTCTTGATGAATATTAAGGTGGTTAAGGTAGATAAAGTGATGGAATTTACCCAGTTATTGAAGGAGGCAAGAGATGAGATTGCTGGGCCCTTGACCAGTATCTTTGTGTCCTCTTAAGCCACAGGTGAAGTCCCAGAGGACTGGCGAGTGGCTAATATTGTACCTCTATTTAAGTAGGGAGCAAGGGAAAATCCTGGGAATTACAGATTGGTGAATCTCACATCAGTTGTAGGTAAATTGCTGGAGAAAATTCTTAGGGATAGAATTTATGAGCCTTTGGAATCCCATGGCCTAGTTAGGGAGAACCAGCAGGGCTTTGTGTGTGGCAGGTCATGCCTTATCAAATTGATTCAGCTTTTTGACAAGGTGATGAGAGAGATTGATGAGGGTAGGGCAATGGATGTTGTCTACATGGATTTCAGTAAGGCATTTGACAAAGTTCCTCATTGGAGGCTAATTGAGAAGGTTAAGATGCACGGGGTCCACAGCAACTTGGCTGTTTGGATTCAGAACTGGCTCATGCATAGAAGACAGAAGGTAATGGTTGAAGGAACTCATTCAAGAAGAAGGTCTGTAACTAGCGGGGTTCTGGAGATCTGTCCTGGGACCTCAGCTGCTTGTGATGTATATAAATGACCTGGATGAAAATGTAGATGGATGGGCTAGTGAGTTTGTGGATGATACCAAGATTGGTAGAGTTGTGGACAGTATAGAAGACTAGCAAAGAATACAGCACAATATAGGTCAGGTGGGCTGAGAAATGGCAGATGGAGTTTAACCCAGATAAATGGGAGATGTTTCACCTCAGTGTTGCTGAGCAGAGAGATCTTGGGATCCAAGTTCATAGCTTCTTACACTGGAGTTTATTATACACTGGAATTTAGAAGGATGAGAGGGGATCTGATTGAAACATATAAGATTATTAAGGGATTGGACAAGCTAGAGGCAGGAAATCTGTTCCCAATGTTGGGGGAGTCCAGAACCAAAGGCTGCAGTTTAAAAATAAGGGGTAGGCCATTTGGAACAGAGTTGAGGAAAAACTTTTTCACCCACAGAGTTGTGGGTCTATGGAATGCTCTGCCTCAGAAGGCAGTGGAGGCCAATTCTCTGGATGCTTTCAAGAAAGAGTTAGATAGAGCTCTTAAAGATAGTGGAGTCAAGGGATATGGGGAGAAGGTAGGAATGGGGTACTGATTGTGGATGATCAGCCATGATCACATTGAATGGCGGTGCTGGCTCGAAGGGCAGAAGGGCCTATTCCTGCATCTATTGTCTGTTGTCTATTGTCTTCTTGAAATTGGCTACACAGGTCGAGAAGAGAGCTTATGGAATGCTTGCTTTTATTATTTGAGGCATTGAGTTCAGAGTCAGGAAGTTATGTTGCAACTTTATAAAACACCGGTTAGGCCACATTTGGAGTTTTGCGTGCAGTTCTAGTTGCCTCATTATAGGAAGGATATTGAAGCTTTCAGAGGGTGCAGAAGTGGTTTACTAGGATGCTGCCTGGTTGAGATGCTGGATAAACTTGGGTTGTTTTTTATGGAGTGTCAGAAGCTGAGGGGCGATATGATAGAAGTTTACAAGATTATGAGAGGCATAGATAGAGTGGACAGAGAGAATCTGTTTCGCTGGGCTGAACTGTCTAATACCAGATGGTATGAATTGAAAGTGAAAGCGGGTAGGTACAAAGGGGATGTGAGGGGTAAGATTTTTTACTCAGAGAGTCAAGGATGCCTGGAACGCGGTGCCTGGTATGGTGGTAGAAGCCAATACATTAAAAGCTTTTAAGAGATGTTTTTGAAAAGTGTGTGGATGTGAGGAAGATGGAGGGATATGGACATAGAGTAGGTAAGGGGATTAGTGCTTGGGTGTTTTTGATTTGCTTTCCAGCCGGTTCAGCACAACATTGTGGGACGAATGGCTTGTTCCTGTGCTGTACTCTTCTA
The DNA here is from genome assembly GCF_048418815.1 of Hemitrygon akajei. Lineage (NCBI taxonomy): Eukaryota > Metazoa > Chordata > Chondrichthyes > Myliobatiformes > Dasyatidae > Hemitrygon > Hemitrygon akajei. Next base: position 13,212,125 of record NC_133144.1, read on the forward strand.
TGTTCTAAGAAATGGGGAATAAAATCTGCTTGTTCTGTAAATTGTTACGTACTTGTGGGTATCATGTACTTGTCACGTGACCGTGGTGTTGAGCTGGTGGAGATGAGGTAATGGTCTTGTGATGGTGGAGTGATGTCATTTTCCCGCCAGTGAGAAGTCATGTGATAGGGTTTTTTTCAACGGGGTATAAAAGGAGGACCCCTCCTGTGACGTGGGGCAGTCGGTGGTTGACTTCGCCAGTGACGCCATGCTGCTGCGGATTCTGATATTATGACACAGTTTCGTTTAAAATGGAGTTTTATTTTCTGCCTTAAGTTTTAAAAGGTTATTGCCGGCAGTTTCGTCATTAATACTGCCAGTTCAGCCATGGAGAGTAAAATTCACCGACATTCGGAGAACCCGAAGAATCGGGGAAAGTTGATTTCGACGGGTAAAGCAGGCTCAACCTTGTTTAATCTTCATTCAGAAGAAATTCATTTGCCCTGATGACTCCTGTTCTGCCAGAAGAATAGAGGGTCGGGTAAAGTTTCGCCAAGAAAAGGTCAGTGTCTTTAAGCCGTTTCATTGTTCGCTTCGTAAATTCTCTGGGGAAAAAAAGATCCTTCGACGGGAATCAACATTAACGCCACGAAAGAGAACTTAAGTTATAAAGGAAAGACTCTTGTTAGCAGACTTGGTAAAACTTTGGACTTTTGCATTACTACTTCAAAGAACTCTTTTCGCATTATCGCTTTAAGAACTCTTCGAGCTGCCGCAGAGCAGTTGACTGCCGGTTACGTTAGTTTTGTTTACTTTTGGGTTTTTTTTCAGTGTTTAATAAATGTTTTATTTGTTATAAAAAACCCTGCCTCAGTTATATATTTATTGTTGCTGAATCCGTAACATAAAGAACAATAACTGATGTTCTTCAGAATAGCAAGGCTGCAATTCTTACTGAGGTTAAAGTTTGTGTGTGGCATGACAGGTGACGCTTAAACCACGTAAAGAGGTTTTCAGAAAAATGAGGAGACACACTTATGACAAACACAAGGAATGTGCACGAAGTAGGGATTATGAAGTTCTGGGTCAGCTGATTTTCATCAGCTGTTTGGCTTGAAGCTGTGACAATTTTCTAGCTTTGTGTCTTCATTTTGAAGCTACCACAAGACCACCGTTGATATATCTCATTTTTGGATCTTGACAGCGAATGAGAGCGTATCTTCATCAGCCAGCTTATACCAATTCTGTCTCTGCTCCAAAACCTTCCACTGGTCCCACAGTGCCATTCAGGACCATGTCACTGAAACCAATTCGAAACCTTCATCATTCCTCTCACCATCCCTCTCTGCTGAGCCCACAGTCTGATCCCTCTCCCAGTTTCTACCAAATGAGCCAGTGCATTAACTCCTTTGGCTTCCATGTGGTCATCAATGACGTAGTCAATTACTACCCATCATTCCCCTAACCCCGTTCCCCAGTCCATATATGCTGTCATTCAGAGTGAAGCCAGGTGTCTCTTGTGGCAACACCTCCAACACTCTACTTTCCCCACTGCTGATACTTTTCGTAAGCTGGAATTCCCCATCTGGAACCTCACACCGAGTTTGTTCGCAGTGTGAACTGAGTGTCTTTCTGGACACCCCGTTACAGGAAGGCTGTAGAGGATTTAGGAGGTTTGAAAAGGGTGTGGCAGAGGTTCACCAGGGTGCCGCCTGCGTTAGAGGGTAGGAGTTATAACGAGAGGTTGGTCAATTTTGGGTTGCTTTCTCTGGAACGGTGGAGTCTCAGGGAGACTTGATGGAAAAGCAAAGATAAGGTAGACAGCCAGAATCTTTTCCCAGGATAGAAATGCCTAATACTAGGGGTCGTGCATTTAAGGTGAGAGAGAGAAGTTCAAAGAGGATGTGCAGGCCAGGTTTTTACACATAGTCAGTGTCTACAATGCTCTGCCAGAGTTGGTTGTTATGTTCTGTAACCTCAAAACATTAAATTAATTCAAAGAAAGTCACAGGGAATCCAAAATATGGTGGTAACTTCATTTTTACTTTAAGTGAGGCATGCACATGTCACGTGGTAGTGTGATGACAAATGCAATTCATGTATTTGTACACGTAACCCATAATGAATAATTTAAACAAGCAGGAAAGCTTAATCAAACAATATGTATACAAGATTACTCAAATATTATTGAAATACATGTCCCAGACCAGTGTGTTGGCTGTGTGCCCAGAGATCTGAGATCTTTGAGCACGGAGCTCGGAAAAAGCAACACAACAGACTTTTAACATCGTAAACCAGCGGGATGTTTGTTATGTCTCCCTCTCGCTGAGAAACGGAGACATCTCTTTCTCTCTTATGAGGGAGTGAGAATATCTATAGAATTTCAAATACCAGGTGAATGCGTAGTCTTTGGACGACTGCAACTCTGTGCCTTTGCTGTTACATTTGATGCAAAATTGAGTGCTCGTTGGCGAGTGCCAATGCTTTTTTTTGCCGGTGGGGGGAGGGGGATCGCTGCTTGCCACTGCTTACACGTGGGGAGAACTGGGGGGGCACTCATTTAACTGTCATTCATTCTTTGGGGTAACTCTGTTTTCGTGGATGGTTGCAAAGAAAAAGCATTTCAGGATGTATATTGTATATATTTCTCTACATTAAAACTTTTGATTATTAAATGCACAACAATGGTGCATTTGGTGGAGTGGAACTAGATGCGATTGAGGCTTTAGACTGTGGTGGTTGTAGGATTTGCTTCTGAAACTGCAGGAAGTGCTTCTGACAGCCCTGGACACCTGTCTTCTCCTTTTCTCTATCTGGATCTACTTTGATCCCTTTCTTTTTCTTTAACACTTTGCTTCTCTCTTTCATACCTCTTTCTTTCACATTCACATTCTCTCTCTTCATCTTTTCCCTCTTTTTCTTCTTCTAGTTTGTGTATATTGATCTTATAACATATAACCATATAACAATTACAGCACAGAAACAGGCCATCTCGGCCCTTCTAGTCTGTGCCGAATGCTTACTATCACCTAGTCCCACCCACCTGCACTCAGCCCATAACCTTTCATTCCTTTCCTGTCCATATACCTATCCAATTTTTTTTTAAATGACAAAGTTGAACCTGCCTCTACCACTTCTACTGGAAGCTCGTTCCACACAGCTACCACTCTCTGAGTAAAGAAGTTCCCCCACGTGTTACCCCTAAACTTCTGCCCATTAACGCTCAATTCATGTCCTCTTGTTTGAATCTCCCCTACTCTCAATGGAAAAAGCCTATCCACGTCAACTCTATCTATCCCCCTCATAATTTTAAATACCTCTATCAAGCCCCCCCCCCCCCAACCTTCTACGCTCCAAAGAATACAGACCTAACTTGTTCAACCTTTCCCTGTAACTTAGGTGCTGAAACCTAGGTAACATTCTAGTAAATCTCCTCTGTACTCTCTCTATTTTGTTGACAACTTTCCTATAAATTGGTGAGCAGAACTGTACACAATACTCCAAATTTGGCCTCACCAATGCCTTGTACAATTTTAACATTACATCCCAACTCCTATACTCAATGCTCTGATTTATAAAGGCCAGGATACCAAAAGCTTTCTTCACCACCTTATCCACATGAGATTCCACCTTCAGGGAACTATACACCATTATTCCTAGATCACTCTGATCTACTGCATTCTTCAATGCCCTACCATTTACCATGTATGTCCTATTTTGATTAGTCCTACCAAAATGTAGCACCTCACACTTATCAGCATTAAACTCCATTTGCCATCTTTCAGCCCACTTTTCTAACTGGCCTAAACCTCTCTGCAAGCTTTGAAAACCTACTTCATTATCCACAACTTGGGATCTTGGGAAGGTTCATTTAGTCAACTGGATTATTTTCTTATTAATCCTTCTGTCGCTCCCGTTATGGTCTGGTTTGCTCCTCTTGGTCTGCTCATCCACAATATCATGTGACAAATCCTCTGTTTTTGTATCTTCATTGACTCCTTTCTTTTTGGCTTTCCATTCATCCAGCTTGGCTTTGGTCTTTGCAAACAGCTTTTGTCTCCAGCTTGAAGTTCAAGCAATTGCCTTGATGCATGCAATGCAGATTCTGGATCTTTATATTTACAAAAGCCGAACACTTGCAACTCTCTTGAAGCTTTTTAATCTCTCTTCCAGCTTAAGCTAAGCCACATTTCACATGTAACTGCTTGTAAGAACCTTTCTCAGATATGTTGCCTACAAAAACTTTTGTAGTCGGATCATTGCTTTCATCACTTTCACGATTCCTCTGAACAGCATGGTCCCTCCTGGGTCCAAGATGCTTTCCAACCAGAGGCACAGAGGTTGGCACCAACACCTGTTTGTCCTCTGTTGGGCAACAGTTCATGGTGTTTCGCTTGGAGACTGTTGCGGCATCGTCCATTACCTTTCTTAAATCACTTTCAGTTGACTTTATTGCAGGGGATGTTGTGTGCAAATGGTAGCTGGATCTTCAGTCAAGTTGTAGTCCCCCAATGCTGGTCCTCCTGCTTTTACCTCATACAAGCTCAATGTGGCTTGTTGGTTGCTGCATTTCACTGTTATGAATGTCATTCCCACAGGAGTTATCTTTCCTCCAAGTATAATTTCTTAGTTGGATATCTGCAGGCTTCAGTTTGGTATCTTTGAGATGCCATTCAAACTCATTTTGTGGAATGACTGAACCAGTGTCTAATTTCATTTTAATTAATTTGATGTTCACTTTTGCCATAAGCCATTTTGCTTGTATATTGCTAATTTTCACACTGTAAATCTCAAGGCTACACAATCCTGTGTCACTCTCATCATTAGCATATTTTTTATAACAGTGTGCAGTTTCTTTTTAATTCTTTAGCATCTCTTCCCTGTGCAGACAACATATTTTTGTATACCTAATATACACTTTGTAGGTGTCCTATCTTGTTGCATTTTCTGCAAATTTCACCTGTAAACCTGCACTTGTTTGGTGTAGGGGAGCCCCTGCCACAATAGTAATTCAGTTAGTTCAGCCGGGCCAGTATTATTTTAGGCACTACAATTTTGTTCACACTCACTTTCATTCCTGACTGCAACTCAATTGCATCTCTGTCTGCAGTTTCCATTGAAACAGTGATTTTAATCACTCTTTTGAATAAAAGTTGTGCTTCAGTTTGGAGCTGTTTTTAAATGCTTTCTTGTAAGATTCCACAAACTAAATGATCGCTCAGTGCATCAATAAGTCCACTACCAAAATGACAATGCTCAGACAATTTCTTCAGTTCAGCCACGTTGAAATGGACTCCCCTTCCTTTTGATTCTGCTTATGAAAGCTAAAGTGTTCTGCAGTCAGCAATGGTTTTGTTTCTAAGTGTTCCTTCAGTACTTTGACAATAGCACTAAAGGTCATTTCTGATGGTTTGATTGGAGTAGTCAAGCTTTAAAACAAACTGTATGCCTTTAAACCTAATGCACTTAGCAAAACAGGCACTCGTTTGCTTCAAAATACTGTTCCAATAGCTCAGTATACATGTGTAATCAACTCATCAATCTTTCTGATGTATCCAGTGGCGGGAGCAGTGCAGAGAGGAGTAAATAAAAGTCCAGAAGGGACAAGCAGAGCAGCCATTGTTGGAACTGGGCGAGTGGTGAGAGAGTGGTGTCAGCCTTTGTCTCTAAGGAAGCTTTGCCCTGGAAGAGGTGTTGGCTCTGTTTAAGTTGTCTAGGTAAGTTTCTGTTAAATTTCTGATTTTTCTTACTGTGTCAGGGGCCACTGTGTGTTCTTCATGCCAGATGTTGGAGCCCTGGGAGACCCAGTGCATCCAGCTGCAGCTCCTTGAAGACCATGTTAGGGATCTGGAGCAGCAACTGGGCGAGCTTTGGCTTGTATGGGAAGGTGAAGAGATTAACGATCAGAGTTACAGGGAGGTAATCACCTCTAAGTTGCAGGAGACGAGTAGGTGGTGACTGTCAAGAGGAGGAATGGGAAAGTGAATAGGCAGTTACTGCAGAACACCCCTGTGGTCATTCCGCTCCATATTAAGTATACCATGTTGGATGCTGTCGTGGGGGATGGCCTCCCAGGTGAATGCTGTGGGGACTAGGTTACTGGCACTGAACATGTTTCTGTGGTGCAGAAGGGAGAGAGGGACAAGAGGGGAGAGGTAGTGAAAGGGGACTCAATAGTCAGAAGAACGAACAGGAGATGCTGTGGATGTGAACAGGACACCCAGGCGGTCCTGATGAAGGGTCTCGGCCCGAAACATGGACAGCGCTTCTCCCTATAGATGCTGCCTGACCTGCTGTGTTCCACCAACATTTTGTGTGTGTTGTTGTTTGAATTTCCAGCACCTGCAGATTTCCTCGTGTTTACCCAGGTGGTATGTTGCCTCTCAGGTGTCAGGGTAAGGGATGTCTTGGATAGCACCAATGGGAAATGGGTGCATCAAAAGGGCAATGTTATGATAGTCATGGGAGATTTTAGCATGGTTGTTTGGGAAAATCAGGTTGGCAATGGATCTCATGAGAGTGAGTTTGTTGAATGCCTACAAGAGGCTTTTTAGAGCAACTTGTCATTGAGCCTACTAGGGGATCAACTATACTGAATTGGGTGTTATGTAATGAACCAGGGGCAATTAGGGAGCTTAAGGTAGAGGAACCCATAGGATGTAGTTATCACAATATGATTGAGTTCAATTTGAAATTTGATAGGGAGAAGGTAAAGTCTGATGTAGTTGTATTTCAGTGGAGTAAGGGATATCACAGTGGTATGAGAGGAGATGGCCTAAGTAAATTGGTAGGAGATGCTGGCAGGGATGACGGCAGAGTAGCAATGGCATGAGCTTCTGGGAAAAATGAGGAAGGTGCAAGATAGACGTATTCCAAAAGCAAAGAAATACTCAAATGTCAAAATAGCACAACTGCCGCTGACAAATCAGGTCAAAGCTAATGTAAAAGCAAAAGAGAGGGCATGCATCAAAGCAAAAATTAGCAGGAGGAGAGAGAATTGGGAAGCTTTTAATAACCTACAGAGAGCAACTAAAAGAATCATTAGGAGGGAAAAGATGAAATATGAGAGCAAGATGGCAAAGAATATCAAAGTGGAAAGAAGAAGATTTTTCAAGATAATAAAAAATAAAAAGAGAAATGAGAGTGGATATAAGACAGCTGGAAAATGAGACCAGAGAAATAAAAACGAGGGACAAGAGGATGGCTGTTGAACTAAATGAGTATTTTGCATCAGTCTTCACTGGAAGGCACTAGCAGTGTGCCAGGTGTTGAAAGGTGTGAGGGAAGAGAAATTATTATTACAAGGGAGAAGGTGCTTGAAAGGCTGAAAGAGCTAAGGGTACATAAATCACTTGGACCAGATGAACTGCACCCTAGGGTTCTGAAAGAGTTAGTGGTAGAGATTGTGGTGGCATTAGAAATGATCTTTCAAGATACTGATACTGGTGAATTTACTCTGTACTCTCGTGTGCAGTTACATCTTTTCCAAAGTATGGTGACCAGAATTGCATAAAATACTCCGAGTGCGGTCCAACTATTGTTTTGTATAGTTGTAACATAACATCCTAGTTTTTATATTCTATGCCCCTACCAACAAAACAAGTATGCCATATGCTTTCTTTACTACTCTGTCTACCTGTGTTGCCACATAAGAGAATTACAGACTTGAATCCATGGACCTTCTAGTTAACAATATCCCTCAGTGCCCTACGTTTTACTGCATAAGTTCCACCCCCATTTGACTTCGCAAAGTACAATTGCTGGAATTAAATTCCATCTGCCAATATTATGCCCAACTGTCCATTTGCCTTTGACGGACAAAATTTCTCCCTATCCATGACGCCATCTACCTTCATGTCAACTTCGAATCTGTGGGCACCACGGTAGCATAGCGGTTAGTGTGACACTATCACTCGGGCGTCAGAATTCGGAGTTCAATCCCGGCATCCTCCGTAAGGATCTCTGTACATCCTCCCTGTGGAATGTGTGGATTTTTTCCGGGCGCTCCAGTTTCCTCCCACGGTTTAAAGATGTACTGGATTGGTTAATTGCACATTGTAAATTGTCCTGTGATTAGGTTCGGGTTAAATCAGGGGTTGTCGGGAGTTGCTGGGTGGCATGGCTCAAAGGGATGGAAGGGTCTATTTCATGCTGTGTTTCTAAATAAAACTTACAGATCATGACTCACAATTATATCCGAGTTGTTACAGTATATCACAAGCACCGAACGTCCACAACCAATCCTTGCGCTACACTACTGATCACAAACTTCCAATCAGAAAAGCAACTTTCCATCACTACCTTCTGCCTCCTGTCACCAGGCCAATTATGGATCCCATTATCCAGCTCATATTGCATCCCACGTACATAACCTTCTGGTCCAGCCCACCTTGAGGGACCTGTCTAACAGCTTAAGTCCACATAAGACAATGCCTACTGCCCTATCTTTATCAACCTTCTTAGTTACCTCTTCAAAAATCACTGTCAAGCTAGTCACACAACACCATGTTGACTATACCAGATGAGTCCTTGCTTTTCTGTATCTACATAAAACGTACCCTTAGGGTTTCCTCCATTAATTTTCCCACTGCCATTGTAAGGCTTACTGGCCTACAGTTACCTGGCATGAAATGGTGTTAGATCAATTTACAGGAGGTTTCTGAGGGTGTAACTGATAGAATAAATAAGGACAATAAGTAGATGTGGCACATTTGGAGTTTCAGAATTCTTTTGATAAACTTCCATGTAAAACATCAATGTACAAAATTAAAATGCGTAGAGTTTGGGGTAATCAACTCACATGGAATAAAATCTGTTTGGCAGATGGGAAGTGGAGAGTAAGAACAAATAGGGCTTCTTTGGGGGCAGCAACAGAGACATATCACATGGTTCAGTGCATGGACAGTAATTTTGCCAAGAACATGAAACTGGGCATGATAGGGAGTGCTACTGAGAATGTAATGAGGCTTGGTGGCAGTTTAGACAAGTAGAGTAAGTGGGAAAATGCATATATGGCAGATACAACCTGATGTGGAGAAATGAAATTATCTACTTTGGCAGAAAAAAACTCCCCAGAAAGGTCAAGTATTATTGAAATGGTGAAAGATTGTGAAATGTTTACAGACAGAGGTCCCAGAGTGTCCTTGTACACCAGTCACTGAAAGCAAACTTGCAGGTGAGGTAAACAGTTAAGGAAGAACACTGGTCTTCTTTGCTAAAAGTTTTCTGAACAGGTGCAAGGATGTGTCGCTGCAGTTGTTATTGGGAGACTCACACCTGGAGTGTTGTGTATGGTCTTGGTCTCCTGACCTAATAAATAGACTTGCCGTAAAGTGAGCGTAGCAAAGATTTATCACATTGCTTATTGGGACGGAAGAACAATTGTGAGAGGAGAGATTGGGGTGACTAGGTTTGAAATCACCAACAATTTAGAAGAATGAGAATGAACCTCATTGAAGTGCACAAAATTCTAAGAGAGTTATTAAGACAGGATGTGGAAAGTTGCTTCCACCAGTTAAGTTCAAAGTTCAAAGTAAATTTATCATCAAAGTACATACAGAATATGTCACAATATGCAGTACAATGCTGAGATTCATTTTCCTGCAGGCATGCACAGTAAATTCAAGAAACACAATGCAATCAATGAAAGACTGCACCCAACAGGACGGTCAAACAACCTACGTGCAAAAGATAACAAATTGTGAAAATACAAAAGAAAAAAACATACTAATAATAAATAAATAATCAATAAGTGTTGAGAACGTGAGATGAAGAGTCTTGAAAGTGAGTCCATAGGTTGTGGGAATAGTTCAGTGATTGGGGTGAGTGAAGTTATCCCCTTTGGTTCAAGAGACCGATGTTTGAGGGGTAATAACTGTCCCTGAATCTGGATGTGTGGGTACTGAGGCTCCTGTATCTTCTTCCTGGTGGCAGCAATGAGAGAATAGAAAATGTGGGGTCCCCTTGATGATGGATGCTGCTTTTCGTCAGTGCTCTGGTAGATGTACTCAGTGGTGGGGAGGCCTTCACTCATGATGGACTGGGCACAATCCACTACTTTTTGTAGGATTTTCTGTTCAAGGGTATTGGTGTTTCCATACCAGGCTGTGATACAACCCGTCAATATGCTTTCCAACACACATCTATAGAAGTTTGTCAAAATTTAGATATCATGTCAAATCATTGCAAACTTGTAAGGAAGTAGAGGCACTGCCATGCTTTCTTTGTAATTTCACTTACGTGTTGGGTTCAGGAGAGATCCTCTGAAATGATAACACTGAGAAATTTAAAGTTGCTGGCCCTCTCCATCTCTCTGGTTTCCTACTCCTGAAGTCGCTCCTTGATCTTGCACCACAGCCAGATTTTCAATCTCCCCCCTATGTACTGATCCATCACCAGCTTTGATTCAGCCAATGGCAGCGGTGTTGTCAGCAAACTTGAATATGGATCTGTGCTCACAGTCATAAATATAAAGTGAGTAGATCAAGTGGCTAATCACACAGCCTTGTGGTGCACCTGTGCTGATGGAGATTCTGGAGGAGATGTGGTTGCCAACCTGAACTGATTTGCATCTGCAAGTGAGGAAGTTGAGGATCCAGTTGCACAAGGAGGTGTTGAGACCAGGGTCTTGAAGCCTATTGATTAGTTTTGATGGGATGATAGTATTGAATGCTAAGCTGTAATCAATGAAGAGCATCCTGATGTGTGCATCTTCACGGAACAGATGCTCCAGGATTGAGTGAAGAGTCAATGAAATGGCATCTATTGTGAACCTGTTGTGCCGGTAGGCAAATTGGAGTGGATCCAGGTTGCTTCTCAGGCAGAAGTTGACGTGGTTCATCACCAACCTCTTACTTCATCACCATGGATGTCAGGGAAAACTGGACAATAGTCATTGAGGCTGGTTACCACATTCTTCTTAGGCATCAGTATAATTGAACCCATCTTAAAGCAGGTGGGACCTCAGACCGCCAAAGCAAGAGGTGAAAGATATCAGTGAACACTCCAGCCAGTTGATCAGCACAGATTTTTAGTACTTAGCCAGGTACCCCGTCTGGGCCGGATACTTTCTGTGGGTTCACCCACCTAAAGAATATCCTCATGTCGGCCTTAGAGAATGAAATCACACAGTCATCAGGAGCTGTGGGTGCTCCATGTTTTGCTGGTCAAAGCAAACATAGAAGGTATTGAGCTCATATGGGAGCGAAACCCTGTTGTCAACTATGTCGCATGGTTTCATTTTGTAAGAGGTAATAGAATTCAAATCCTGCCACAGCCCTGGAGTGTCCTTCAGTGAATCAGGTTTGGTCTGGAATTGCTGCTTCCCACATGAAGTGCCTTTTGCTTCTTTCTTAGTCACCAGACCTGAATACCACTGACTTGGCCCTCAGCAAATTGCTGATCTCATGGCACAGTGAGGACTTTTGGTTGTGGAAGACTCTGAATGATTTTGTGGGTCACACTCTCTGTGACTTTTTATAAAGTCCATAACAACCATGGTGTATTCATTCAAATCCTTTGCTGAGTCCTTGAACACGGCCCAGTCCACCGACTCGAAGCAATCCCATAGTCACTCCTCTGTCTCCCGTGGCCACCTCCTCATCTCTGGAGCCTTCTGCTTTAGCCTCTGCCTGTGTGCAGGAAGGAGGAAGGCAGCCAAGTCAGCAGATATCCCAAAATGTGGTCTAGGAATGGAATGGTATAGCAGTGATCAAGTGTGTTGGGATCCCTGGTGCTGCAGGTTTTATTATGATGATAATTGGGCAGATATTTTTCAAACAAGCCTTATTGAAGTCCCTGACTATGATTTGAAATGTGTTGGAGTGGGCTGTTTCTTGTTTGGTGATGGCAGCATTCAATATCTTGAGTGCCTGATTAACATTGGCCTTTAGTGGTATTTAAACTGCGGTCAGGATCTTGGAGAAGATCTCTCTTGGTAAGTAGAGTGGTCGCCACTCTATTATTAGATGTTCCATTTTGGGGGAACAAATGTGCGACAAGGTGGCCACATCTGAACGTCACAAAAGCTTATCATGAAACACAGGCCACCACCTTTTGCTTTTTCTGAATCAGCAGGCTGGTCCATCCTGTGTATCGATAAGCCTAATTGTCTTACTGTGAGCAATGTCTCTGTGAAACACAGATCATAGCAATTTCTCATTTCCCTCCGATATAGCGAGGTCCTCAGTCTTGTTCTGCAGTGACTCTATATTTGTTAGTATGATGCTGGGTAGACCTCCAGTGAGAACAATCACAACCATCTTCCACTGTCCAAGATATGGCGTGCCTATAGATTTTAGATTCACCAGTGCACCTTGAGCCCACTCTCTGTCAAATGCTGCTTTGATATCAAGGGCAGGTACTCTCACTTCACTGTGGGAATCCAGCTCTTTGGTGTAACATTTGGTCCCTTGATCTAAGGCTTTATTTCACACTTGGCCTCCTTTCCTGACAGGCTTCAAGCCTTTGTCCTCTCCCATCTGCTCTTTGTGTCAACTACTTGATTCATTTGTTGAAAAGGTGAAATTAGTGTGGTCAGAATCAGCTTCCTTTGTCACAAATCAGTTTCACATGGAAAGTCATTTCCAGTGAGAATGTTACCTTGATGAAATCGACTCACCACGTATTGATCGGCAATGCATTGTGTAATCATGTAAGTTCTTCAGTTATTATGGAGAGTATAGATTTATAGGCAGTCATTAAAAATAGATGGTCAGATATCTTCCTCTTACCTAGTGTATTTGCAGCCCTTGGTTCCATTAGGGACCTAAGATTCTTGGATCAATGAGGCACGAGCTCTCAAATCTTCAACCACCCAACCTTTTCACATTATATGTCAATGATCTGGATGATGGAATTTGTGGCCAAGTTTGCAGATGATACACAGGAAGTTGGAGGGGCAGGTAGTGTTGAGGAAACAGGGAGGGTCTTTTTTGAGAGAATGGTCAAAGAAGTAGCAGATGGCAAATGTAGTGAAGTGTATGGTCATGTACTTCGGTTCAAGGAATAAAGTCAAAGACTATTTTCTAGACGGAAAAAAAATCAAAAATCAGAGGTGCAAAGGGGCTTGGGGAGACCTCGTGCAAGATTCCCTAAAGGTTAACCTGCAAGTTGAGTCGGTGGTAAAGAAGGCAAATGTATTGTTGCCATTCATTTCGAGACGATGGAATGTAAGTGAAAAGGTGTCATACTGAGGCATTGATCAGACCACACTTGGAGTACCGTGAGCAATTTTGGGCCCCTTATCGAAGAAAAAATTTGCTGGCATTGGGGAGGGTCCAGAGGAGTTCATGAGAATGATATCAGGAAAGAAACGGTTAATGTACAAGGAGCGTTTGATGGCTCTGAGCCTGTACTCACTGGAGTTTAGCAGAATGGGGGGGGAGGGGGATCTCATTGAAACCTATCGAGCATTGAAAGGCCTAAATGGAGTGAGAGTAGAGAAGATGCTCCCTATCGTGGGTGAGTCTAGGACCAAAGAGCTCAGCCTCGGAATGGAGAGGTGTCCATTTAGAACAAAAATGAGAAGGAACTTCTTTAGCAAGAAGGTGGGAATCTGTGGAATTCATTAGCACAGGACAGCTGTGGGGGCCAAATCATTCAGTGTATTTGAAGCAGAGGTTGATAGGTTCTTTTTTGTCAAAAGTTATGGGGAGGAGACAGGAGAATGGGTTTGAGTGGGATAATAAATCAGCTATGTTGGAATGGTGGAGTGGACTCGATGGACTGAGTAACCCTAACTCTGCTCCTATGTCTTATGGCCTTATGGTTAATATCGGTTAGCCACCTTTCCTATGGTCATGACTGCAACGTTATGACTGAATTGGTTGGAGCAAAATTAGACAAAAGGGTAGTGGGATTCCAGCCAGACTTCCCTAACTAAAAGTTGAGGAAGTGCTGAAAGCTGATGTTTCACAACTACTCTTGAGTAAGTACCGTACATTCCTGGGGCAACTGTTTTGCACAAAGAGTGGTGAGTATAGAGAATGAGCTGCCAGTGGAAGTGGCTGAGGCAGGTACAGTAGTATTATTTCAGAGACACTTGGATAGGTACATGGAAGGAAGGGGCCCGGAAGAAATTGGGGCTAGATTGCTGGGCCCTGTGGTTGGCATGGACTGCTTGGGCCAAAAGGCTTGTATTTGTGCCCTGTAGAGTTTATACATTGATCACAGACAGCATCCTATACAGATGCACGAAATCTTAGTATGGCAGTTACTCTGCCAGAAACCGCAAACAAAATGCTGAGAGATGTAAATGCTGGAGCTGTTTGAGAGGGTTAAAACTAGTTTTTCAGGGGAAGGGGAAGCAGAGAGACAGGTCTGAGGAGGGGCAGTTGTGTCATGGGACGGCTAGCAGAGACAGGCTGACGTAGGGCAAAATTACAGTCAATGGAATGAGTTGCAATGTAAAAGGGAGACAAAATCAAAAAGGGTGATGAACACAGGATTGAAGGTTATATTTGAATGCATGCAGTAAATGAAATAAGGTAGATTAATTTGTAGCACAGTTACAGATTGGCATGTATGATGTTGTGGGCATCACTGAATCATGGCTGAAAGAAGATTATAAGAACGTAAGAAATAGGAGCAAGAGTAGGCCATCTGGCCCATCGAGCCTGCTCCGCCATTCAATAAGATCATGGCTGATCTGCCAAGAACTCATCGCCACCTACCTGCCTTTTTCCCATAACCCTCAATTCCCCTACTATGCAAAAATCTATCCACAGAACCATAGAATCATAGAACATTACAGCACAGAAACAGGCCTTTTGGCCCTTCTTGGCTCTGCTGATCCATTTTTCTGCCTAGTTCAACTGACCTATCCCTCCAAACCCCTCTCATCCTGTCCAAGTTTTTCATAAATGTCAAAAGTGAGCCCGCATTCACCACTTCATCTGGCAGCTCATTCCACACTCCCACCACTCTCTGCGTGAAGAAGCCCCCCCCCTTTAGTAAGGGGTAGAATTTCACTTTTATCCCAATTTATTTTGTACCCTGATATTTTCCCATATTCTTCCAATCTAGAAGATAATTTACACAACAAATGTAATGGGTTAGTTAAATAAATCAGAACATCATCAGCAAATAAGTTAATCTTATATTCCTCCTGATTAACTCTGATCAACTCTAAATAGGAATCTAAATGGATACGGGAAAAGAAAGAATCTCCTATACTAAAACATTTGATTGATTTATGGAATAAGATAAATGTTGATGATGAGATAAAGAAATCTTTATTAGCAAAGAGACCTTTAATTCAGAATAAACTTATCCCTTTTACAATGGATAATCAACTTTTATATAACTGGTTTCACAAAGGAATTAGATATATAGGAGACTGTTTTGAAGGAGGTATATTAATGTCATTTGACCAATTAAAGAATAAATATAAAATATCAAATAACACTCTTTTCTGTTATTTTCAATTAAGGGCTTAATTAAGAGATAAACTGCGTCAAACAATGTTATTGCCAAAACCTAATGAAATAGAAACTTTAATTCATAAAGGAAAAATTTAAAAATTTATTTCTGGTATGTATAATTTGATTTAAAAACAGGCAATTAATCAAGGAATTCATAAGTCAAGACAAAAATGGGAAACTGATTTGAATATTAAAATTGATGAAACAAGTTGGTCAAGGTTATGTCTTGACAGTATGACAAATACAATAAATGTTCGACTAAGATTAGTGCAATATAACTTTTTACATCAAATATATATTACACCACAAAAAATAAATAGATTAAACTCAAACTTATCTGATCAATGGTTTCGATGTAATCAAGAAATTGGTACTTTTTTACACTCTACTTGGTCTTGTTCTAAAATTCAACCTTTTTGGACAAATTTAAGAGTTTTACTGGAACAAATTATTGGAATACAACTTCCACACAATCCAATATTATTTTTACTAGGTGATATTGAAGGGATAAAATCAAAATCCAAATTGAATAAATATTAGAAAGAATTCATAAAAATTGCATTGGCAGTAGCCAAAAAGGCTATTGCAGTTACTTGGAAATCAGATTCATAAGAATGAAATTTTTAGCTGCATTCCACTTGAAAAAATTACTTATAATTTAAGAGATAAATATGAAATATTTCTGAAAATTTGGCACCCTTATTTACAAAAAATAGGATTAAATATATAGGTGCTCTGAAGATTAAATTATTGGTTATCTGGGGAAAGAAATAAATATACATATTAAAGCTATTATGAACTCCATGGAGCATGTCGGGATCTTCCGAAATCCAGGCATTCTTTCTTTCTTTCTTTCTTTTTTATTCTTTTTTTTCCTATAGGGATATGTTAGGGGGGGGGGTTAAGGGGGGGGGGGGAAGGGTTGATAATTTTCTTTTTTCTTCTGTAACCTATTTGAAAATTCAATAAAAAAATTTTTAAAAAAAGAAGCCCCCCCCCAATTGTTCCCTTTAAACTTTTCCCCCTTCACCCTTAACTCATGACCTCTTTTTTTTTTCTCCCCTGGCCTCAATGGAAAAAGCCTGCTTGCATTCACTCTATCTATACCCATCATAATTTTATACACCTCTATCAAATCACCCCTCATTCTCCTACTCTCCAGGGAATAAAGTCCTAACCTATTCAACCTTTCTCTGTAACTCAGTTTCTCAAATCCTGGCAACATCCTTGTAAACCTTCTCTGCACTCTTTCAACCTTATTAATAACCTTCCTGTAATTAGGTGACCAAAACTGCATACAATACTCCAAATTCGGTCTCACCAATGTCTTATACAACCTCACCATTACATTCCAACTCTTATACTCAATACATTGATTTATAAAGGCCAATGTACCAAAAGCTCTCTTTATTACCCTATCCATCTGTGACGCCACTTTTAGGGAATTATGTATCTGTACTCCCAGATCCCTCTGTTCTACTGCACTCCTCAGTGTCCTACCATTTACCTTGTATGTTCTACCTTGGTTTGACCTTCCGAAGTGCAATACCTCACACTTGTCTGCGTTAGACCTCATCTGCCATTTTTCTGCCCATTCCTCCAACTGGTCCAAATCCCTCTGCAAGCTTTGAAAACCTTCCTCACTGTCCACTACACCTCCAATCTTTGTACCATCAAATTTGCTGATCTAATTTGCCACATTATCATCCAGATCATTGATATAGATGACAAATAACAATGGACCCAGCACTGATCCCTGTGGCACACCACTAGTCACAGGCCTCCACTACCACTCTCTGGCTTCTTCCATTGAGCCAATGTTTAATCCAATTTACTACCACTCCATGTATACCTAGTGACTGAATCTTCCTAACTAACCTCCCATGCAGGACCTTGTCAAAGGCCTTACTGAAGTCCATGTATACAACATCCACTGCCTTCCCTTTGTCCACTTTCCTGGTAACTTCCTCGAAAAACTCTAATAGATTGGTTAAACATGACCTACCACGCACAAAGCCATGTTGACTGTTTCTAATAAGTTCCTGTCTATCCAAATACTTGTAGATCCTATCTCTTAGTATTCCTTCCAATAATTTATCTACTACCGATGTCAAACTTTCCACCCTATAATTTCCCGGCTTACTTTCTGAGCCTTTTTTAAACAATGGAACTACATGAGCTATCCTCCAATCCTCTGGCACCTGACCTGTGGATATTGACATTTTAAATATTTCTGCCAGGGCCCCTGCAATTTCAACACTAGGCTCCCTCAAGGTCCGAGGGAATACCCTGTCAGGTCCTGGGGATTTATCTAATCTGGTTTACATCAAGACAGCAAGCACCTCCTCCTCTTTAATCTGTATAAGTTCCATGACCTCCCTACTTGCTTGCCTTGTTTCCATAGACTCCATTCCAGTTTCCTTAGTAACTACAGATGCAAAAAAACCAATTAATACCTCTCCTATTTCTTTTGGTTCCATACATAGCTGACCACTCTGATCTTCAAGAGGACCAATTTTATCCCTTACTATCCTTTTGCTCTTAACATACCTGTAGAAGCTCTTGGGATTATCCTTCACCCTGACTGCCAAAGCAACCTCATGTCTTCTTTTAGCCCTCCTGATTTCTTTCTTAAGTATTTTCTTACTCTTTTTATACTCCTCAAGCATCTTATTTCCTCCCTGTTGCCTATACATGTCATACATCTCTCTCTTCTTCTTTATCAGAGTTCCAATATCCCTCAAGAACCAAGGTTCCTTATTCTTTAAGGAGAAGCACTGTCGACGTTTTGGGCCGAGACCCTTCGTCAGGACCCTCCTGATGAAGGGTCTCGGCCCGAAACGTTGACAGTGCTTCTCCTTATAGATGCTGCCTGGCCAGCTGTGTTCCACCAGCATTTTGTGTGTGTTGTTTGAATCTCCAGCATCTGCAGATTTCCTCGTGTTTGTTCCTTATTCTTATTTGTTTTGTCTTTAACCCTGACAGGAACATACAAACTTTGCAATCTCAAAATTTCTCCTTTGAAGGCCTCCCTGTCACATCCTTGCCAGAGAACAGCCTATCCCATTCTACACTTTTTAGACCCTTTCTCATTTCTTCAAATTTGGCCTTTTTCCATTTTAGAACTTCAACCTGAGGACCAGTTCTATCTTTATCCATGATCAAGTTGAAACGTTATGATCACTGGAACCAAAGTGTTCCCCTACACACACTTCCATCACCTGTCCTAACTCATTTCCTAATAGGAGATCTAATATTGCATCCTCCCTAGTTGGTACATCTATATATTGATTTAGAAAACTTTCTTGAACACATTTCACAAACTCTAACCCATCTAGACCTTTAACAGTATGGGAGTCCCAATCAATGTGTGGAAAATTAAAATCCCCTACAATCACAACTTTCTGTCTCCTGCAGTTGTCTGTTATCTCTCTGCAGATTTGCTCCTCCAATTCTCGCTGACTATTGGGTGGTCTATAATACAACCGTATTAATGTGGTCATACCTTTCCTGTTTCTCAGCTCCACCCATATGGCCTCAGTAGACAAGCCTTCTAATCTGTCCTGCCGAAGCACTGCTGTAATATTTTTCCTGACTAGCAAAGCCAGCCCCCACCCTTCATCCCTCTGCCTCTATCACATCTGAAACATCAGAACCCTGGAACATTGAGCTGCCAGTCCTGCCCCTCCTGTAGCCAAGTTTCAGAAATGATTATGACGTCATAATTCCACATGTAAATCCAGGCCCTCAGCTCATCTGCCTTTCCCACAATACTCCTTGCATTGAAATATACATACTTCAGAAGATTGTTACCACCACACACAACTTTACTATTTATGACTTCGCATGAACTACTAACATCATTTATTTTTACCCCCATTCCACTATCCAACCTTGCCTTAAATATATTTCCAGAGGTAGTCAACTGGAAGCTTAACGTCCAAGGATACACATTGTACTGAAAGGACAGGCAGGTAGGCAGAGGGAATGGTATTGCTCTGTTGGTAAGAGGTGATATCGGATCAGAAGGTGTAGAATCATTGCTCAGAAACAGCAAAGGTAAAAGACTCTGGTGTGAGTTATATGTGGATCTCCTAACAGTAGCAAAGATGTGGTTTACAAATTACGACAGAAGATAGAAAATACATGTCAAAAGGGCAATGTTATGATAGTTATGGGGGATTACAATATGCAGGTAGATTAGGAAGATCAGGTTGGTGCTGGATGCCAAGAGGGGGGAATGTAGAATGTGTAGACTGCTTACAAGATGGCTATTTAGAGCAGCATGTGGTAGAGCTCACTAGGGTATCAGCTATTTTGGATTGGGTGTTGTGCAATGAAGCAGAATTGATCAGAGAGCTCAAGGTAAAGGAACCTTTAGGCTATGAATGATCACACTACAATAGAATTCACCCTGCAATTAGAGAAGAAGCTAAAGTCAGATGCATCAGTATTACAACAGATTAAAGGAAATTATAGATGGATGAGGGAGGAGCTGGCCAAAATTGATTGGAAGGCAACACTAGCAGTGATGATGACAGAGCAGCAATGGCTGGGATTTCTGGGAGCAATTCAGAAGGTGCAGGATAGAAACATTCCAAAGAAGAAAAAGTATCCTAAAGGCAGGATGATGGAACTGTGGCTGGCAAGAGAAGTCAAAGTCAACATAAAAGGGAGCATATAATAGAACAACAATTAATGGGAAGTTAGAGGATTGGGAAGTTTATTAAAATCAACAAGCAACTAAAAAAGTCATAGAGAAGGAAAAGATGGGATAAGAAGGTAAACTAACCAAAAATATTAAAGAGGATACCAAAAGTTTCTTCAGATTTATAAAAAATAAAAGAGAGGCGAGAATGGATATCAGACTGCTGGAAAGCAATGCTGAAGAAACGGGGGACAAGGAAAACACAGAAAACTGAATAGGCATTTTGCAACACACACAGTCAAGGTGTCGAGTATAGAAATTAAGACATTACGTTGCATTTGTATATAAGACCACATTTGGAATACTGAGGACAGTTTTGGTCACCTTTTATAGGAAAGATGTGGTTAAACTGGAAAGAGTGCAGTAAACACGAGGAAATCTGCAGATGCTGGAAATTCAAACAACACACACAAAATGCTGGTGGAACACAGCAGGCCAGGCAGCATCTATAGGGAGAAGCACTGTCGACGTTTCGGGCTGAGACCCTTCGTCAGGACTAACCGAAAGGAAAGATAGTAAGAGATCTGAAAGTAGGAGGGGGAGGGGGAAATGCAAAATGATAGGAGAAGACCGGAGGGGGTGGGGTGAAGCTGAGAGCCAGAAAGGTGATTGGTAAAAGGGATACAGAGCTGGAGAAGGGAAAGGATCATGGGATGGGAGGCCTCGGGAGAAAGAAAGGGGGAGGGGGGAAGCACCAGAGGGAGATGGAGAACAGGCAGGATGATGGGCAAAAAGAGAGAAAAAAAGGGAGGAGGGGAGAAAAATCTAAATATATCAGGGATGGGGTAAGAAGGGGAGCAGGGGCATTAACAGAAGTTAGAGAAGTCAATGTTCATGCCTTCAGGTTGGAGGCTACCCAGCCGGTATATAAGGTGTTGTTCCTCCAACCTGAGTGTGGCTTCATCTTGACAGTAGAGGAGGCCACGGATAGACATATCAGACTGGGAATGGGACGTGGAATTAAAATGTGTGGCCACCGGGAGATCCTGCTTTCTCTGGCGGACCAAGCATAGGTGTTCAGTGAAACGGTCTCCCAGTCTGTGTCAGGTCTCACCAATATATAAAAGGCCACACCGGGAGCACCGGACACAGTATACCACACCAGCCGACTCACAGGTGAAGTGTCACCTCACCTGGAAGGACTGTCTGGGGCCCTGAATGGTGGTGAGGGAGGAAGTGTAAGGGCAGGTGTAGCACTTGTTCCATTTACAAGGATAAGTGCCGGGTATTTTGCATCAGTCTTCACTGTAGAAGACACTAGCATTTTGCTGGTGGTTCAAGAGTGTCAGGGGGCAAAGTGCATGAAGTTACCATGACTGGGGGAAAGCGTTTGAAAAACTGAAAGGTCTAAAGGAAGGTAAGACACCTGGACCAGATGGTCTACACCCCAGTGTTCTGAAAAAGGTGGATGAAGAGATTGTGGAGGTATTTGTAATGATCTTTCAAGAATCAATGGGTTTTGGCATGGTTCTAGAGGACTGGAAAATTGCAAATGTCACTCCACTCTTCAAGAAGGGAGTGAGGCAGAAGAAAGGAAACTATAGGCCAGTTAGTCTGACCTCAGTGGTTGGGAAGATGTTGGAGTCGTTCGTTAAGGATGTGGTTTCGGGGTACTTTTAGGCACATGATAAATTAGGCAAATGTCAGCATGGTCTCCTTAAGGTAAAATGTTGCCTAACAAATCTGTTGGAATTCTTTGAAGAAATAACGAACAGGATAGACAAAGGAGAATCAGTTGATTTTGTGTACTTGGATTTTCAGAAGGCCTTTGACCAAGTGCTGCACATGAGGCTGCTTAACAAACTACGAGCCCATGGGATTACAGAAAAGATTCTAGCAATGATAAAGCTGTGGCTGATTGGCAGGAGGCAAAGAGTGGGAATAAAGGGAGCCTTTTCTGGTTGGTTGCCTGTGACTAGTGGTGTTCCACTGGGGTCTGTGTTGAGACTGATTCTTTTTATGTTATATGTCAATGACTTAGATGATGGAATTGAAGGTGTTGTGGCCAAGGTTGCAGATGATATGAAGATAGGTGGAGGGTAGGTAGTGTTGAGGAAGTGGAGAGGCTACAGAAGGACTTGGACAGATTAGGAGACTGGGCAAAGAAGTGGCAGATTGAATACAGTGTCAGGAAGTGTATGGGCATGCACTTTGGTAGAAGAAATAAAAGCATACATTATTTTTTGAATGGAGTGAAAATTCAAAACATTTGTGGTGCAAGGGGTCTTGCGGATCCTCTCGCAGAACCTCCTAAATGCTGAGTCTGTGGTGAGGAAGGCAAAGCAATGTTAGCATTCTTTTCAAAAGGATTAGAATCTAAAAACCAGGACGTAACAATAAGGCTTTATAAGGCACTGGCGAGGCCTCACTTGGGGTGCTGTGAGCAGTTTTGGGTCTCTTATCTTAGAATGGATGCGCTGACACTGGAGACAGTTCAAAGGAAGTTCACAAAAATGATTCTGGGATTGAAAAGCTGATCATATGAGGAGCATTTGATGGCTCTGGACCTGTATTCACAAGAATTCAGACGAATGAGGGGAGATCTCACTGAAACCTTTCAAATGTTGAAAGGCCTCAATAGCGTTGGTGTGGAGAGAATGTTCCCCATGGTGGTGGGGGGTGGGGGGAGTCTAAGACCAGGACCCAGCCTCAGAATTGAGGGACACCTGTTTAGAACAGAGATGAGGATGAATTTTTTAGCCAGAGAGTAGTGAATCTGTGGAATTCATTGCCTCAGGCA
Organism: Hemitrygon akajei; assembly: GCF_048418815.1. Lineage (NCBI taxonomy): Eukaryota > Metazoa > Chordata > Chondrichthyes > Myliobatiformes > Dasyatidae > Hemitrygon > Hemitrygon akajei. The sequence goes on from NC_133144.1 coordinate 13,234,974, forward strand.
GCTGTGGAGGCTAAGTAATTGGGCATATTTAAGGCAGAGTTTGATAGATACTTGATCAGTCATGGCTTAAAGAGTTACATGGAGAAGGCAGTGGACTGGGGCGGAGAGGGAAATGGATCTGCCACGATGAAACGGCAGAGTGGACTTGATGGACCAACTGGCCTAATCCTGCTCCTATATCTTGTAGTCTTCTACCGTCACATTCACCAACTTCCCCTTGATTGACTCCTACACTGAAAGCACCCAATGGCTACCACCGTCATCATTATTCTCCCCTCCTGTTGGGCAAAAGCCCGAGAGGATTAACCGGCAGGCTCGGGCACAGAGCTCTCGTGTGCTGAAGGATGAACTCCTGATCTTCCAGTCTACTTTGTTCTGGCCCTTGCACTTCGCCTGTCAATCCACTCTCTGCTTTCTCTGTAAGTGAAACACTTCATTCTGCACTTGGTCTTCTTTTCATTACCTCAATGGGATGAACTATCGGAATGACACGCAGTACAAAGTAGTTTAACTGCATCTCACTACATGCAACAACAATACACCAAAGCCAAAACTGATCCCTATGAAGAAGGGATGAAGCACACTTAATATTTTGATACATTTATTTTCTGTTACAACCCTCTTTCCAATTGCTTGAATGTTCGAATTCACCATTGAAAGCTTTGTCAATGCTCACCATTTCTGTTCCAGGACTAATCAGTTTCCACAAACTTTGGACTCACTTTCAAGGACACCACAACTCATTTTCTGAAAATTTATTTATTTATTATTACGTTCTATATTATCGCAATTTATTATTTTTTGCACACTGGTTGTTTGTACACATTTGTGCATGGTTCTTCATTGATTCCTTTGTGTTTCTTTGTATTTACTGTAATGCCAACAAGAAAACAAATCTCACGTTAACATATAGTGACATATTTGTACCTTTATAATAAATTTACTTTAGACCTCAAGCAGAATCAATGTGGAGGAAGGGGGTGACTGAGTGGGGTGGTAGTGATTGTCATCTTGTCTTATTTTCATAGAACACAGAACATGGAACGTGATTACGGGTCAACACTTCCCTCCTACGTAACTGTCCATTTTCCTTTAATTGATGCATGTAAGAGTTTCTCAAGTGCCTCTAAAGTGTCTGCCTCTACCACCACCTCTGAGAGTGAGTTCCACTCATCCACCTCTTTCCTGCATCCCACTTACACTTCCCTCCAATCATCTTAAAACGATGCTCTTCCATATTAGCCATTACCTCCCTTGGGAAACGGTGATGGCTCTCCACCCTGTCTATGGCTCTTGTCACCTTTCATCCTCTTTCACTCCAAAAGCCCTAGCTCCCTCTCTGCCTATCCTCATAAAACATGTTCCTCTAATCCAGGAAAATCTCCTCTGAAATCTTTTAAAAGCTTCCACATCCTTCTTACAATGAGGCAACCAAAACTGACCACAATTCTTCCAGAGTTTTATACAGCTGCAACATTAACTCGTGGCTCTTGAACTCAATCCCCTGACTAATGTAGGCCAACACACCGTACATCTTGCGTGGCAACTTGGAGGGATCTACGGACACAGACCCCAGCATTCCTCGACTCCTCCGCACTGCTAAGAATCCTGCTTTTAACCCTGTAATCTGCCTTCAAGTTCAACCTTCCGAAGTGTTTCGCTTCACCAGGTCCAGCAGTTCTCTCAAGGTGGTCCCCACAGTTTGCTTCCTGAGATTGACTGTAAACAAGAGTGTTTAAGCTTGAGTGGAAAGAGACAAGTACAGCCTCCCCCCTCGGTGAGAAAGTGCTGCCTCCTGCTTGGCCACAGTGGGCAGAAATCATTGAGGGGCTGTACTGTGTAACCACGGTACAGGATGTCAGAACCACAAACAAACGCTGAGCTGGATGGAAGGACCAGCGAATGGGACAGAGGTTGCAAGGCTCGGGGGGCTGGGGTGGAGGTGCAGGGGGAGGAGAACGCTGGGCTGACTAAAAACCAGGAGGGGTTAGCGAGCTTCAAAAGTTCGCATATATTTTTGTGCAAACTTTGTTCCATAATTTTAACAATAGGAACTTGTACTGAACAGAATCTTTATGTAGATTCTAAGAAGTTACTTTGACACAGAAGAAAACTCAATGTATTCCCACTGCACTACCTGTGATAGTAAATGTTAGCTTGCCTGCTGCATCTAATTTCATATCACATCGCTCTATGAAAAATAGTTTGCTATTTTGGAAACCCCTGGCAGCCATGCTTAGGCCCTGAGGACCCAGAGCTCATTTATCTTGTGTCATGACTGAAGCCAACCAGCGCTATTTTATAAAGCAGTTGAAGAATGAGCAGAAGAGAGCTGTGTAAAAATAAACCACGTGAAAGGTACTACAAAGGCGAGGATTTTCAGAGTGTCTGTGCTTCTGGAGATTTAAAGCCCAGCTTTATGCTTTGGGTCGGTAATTAGGAGCAAACAGAGAGCTCTGTGCAGACACCTGTCACTGGCAGACTCACTGTTACAGGCTCAAGAAAGACCAAGCAATATTATAACAATGGGTGAAATCACCCTTATAAAGCTTGCCATTGTTCCTGTAGTCAGAAAGCAACCTTTATAGGATTTTCTCTTTGTCACAGTTGTGTTATTTAAGTGAAATTCGCCAGTGGTGTAATAACCAATAGTGGAGATTTTATTTTCCCCTTTGATGAGTGTTTCAGGATCACATTCACAACATAGATTATTACTTCACAGTCATCAAACAATTCCGGTATTGGGAGCATGTCCACATCCCAGGAAACCGGAAGACCATGCTGAAACTGTGCGAATTGTCCTGCCGTGAAAACTAAGCGATGTTGTTTCTAAGAGTGCCTGTGTTTGGGGGATGGAAGTGTGATTGCAGGGAACACTCACAATCACAACATTCCCACTGGTTGAGCACGCAAATCACGAGGTTAAAAATCTGTCTCCTCTCAGGGACTTCGTAGATTCTCTTTCAGCCCCCAAAGGAGTGGTGCTTGGTGGGTGGCGAGCAGTGAGATTTAAGGGGAGGACTCTACCCAGTCTGGTATTGTTATCCTGAACGCTGGTTCAGTTCACAGTCTGGCATGGCATTCAAGATCCGGGTGAGCTTCCAACCACATATCTGCCATCTCTGCCCCTGTATTCCCAGCCTCAACTCCTCAGAGGCATGGGTAGGATGGATGAAACCAATATCTATAGCATGCTTGACTCTGGTCGCCATTCCAGTCCCTTTTGGGAGATCTTCCACCCGCCAAAGGTTTATACATCCAAAACTGCTTCCAGAAGACATGGAGGTGCGTGCGCTGCTGAGGACCTGTGACTCCACCTTCAGAGCAGGCAACAAGGCAGCCCTAACAGCAACAAGGGCCAAACTGTCCCGAGCCATCAGAGGGGCAAAGCGTGCACACGCCCAGCTAATCCACAGCCACTTCCAGGACAGCAGCGACACACGGTGCATGTGGAAGGGCATCCAGGACATCACCAACTACAGGACAACATCACCTGACTGTGCAGGTGATGCCTCGCTCCCAGATGCGCTGAACAACTTCTACGCTCGGTTTGAGGTGGAAGATGACGTGGCGGCGAGGAAGTCCACCCCTCCTCCAAATGACCAGATACTGTGTCTCACCGTGGCCGATGTGAGGAGAACCCTGTGCAGGGTCAACCCACAGAAGGCTGCTGGACCAGACAATATTCCTGGCAGAGTGCTCAGAGGATGTGCAGACCAGATAGCAGATGTTCTCATTGGCATCTTCAACATCTCCCTGAGCAGTGACATCATTCCAACGTGCTTCAAGGCCGCCACCATAGTCACCGTGCCAGAGAAGTCTTCAGTGTCCTGTCTCAATGGCTACCGTCCCATTGCACTCACATCCATCATCATGAAGTGTTTCGAGAGGCTCATCATGAGGCACATCAAGACCCTGCTGCCCCCCCCCCCCCTGCAGTTTGCGTACCGTCCCAACCATTCAACAGATGACACCATTGCCATCACCCTCCACCTGGCCCTAACCCACCTGGACAAAAAAGACACGTATGTTCAAATGCTGTTCATAGACTTCAGTTCAGCATTCAACACAATCATCCCTCAGAAACTGATTGAAAAGCTGAGCCTACTGGACCTGAACACCTCCCTCTGCAACTGGATACTAGACTTCCCGACTGGGAGACGTCAGTCAGTCCGGATTCAACAGTGGCTGGATGGGAGATGCCAGAGAGTAGTGGTGGATAACTGTTCATCAGGTTGGAGGCCAGTGACTAGTGGTGTGCCTCAGGGATCTGTATTGGGTCCAATGTTGTTTGTCATATACATTAATGATCTGGATGATGGGGTGGTAAATTGGATTAGTAAGTATGCAGATGATACTAAGGTAGGTGGCATTATGGATAATGAAGTAGGTTTTCAAAGCTTGCAGAGAGATTTAGGGCAGTTAGAAGAGTGGGCTGAAAGATAGCAGATGGAGTTTAATGCTGATAAGTGTGAGGTGCTACATTTTGGTAGGAATAATCCAAATAGGACATACATCGTAAATGGTAGGGCGTTGAAGAATGCAGTAGATCAGAGTGATCTAGGAATAATGGTGCATAGTTCCCTGAAGGTGGAATCTCATGTGGATAGGGTGGTGAAGAAAGCTTTTGGTATGCTGGCCTTTATAAATCAGAGCATTGAGTATAGGAGTTGGGATGTAATGTTAAAATTGTACAGGGCATTGGTAAGGCCGAATTTGGAGTATTGTGCACAGTTCTGGTCACCGAATTATAGGAACGATATCAACAAAATAGAGAGAGTACAGAGAAGATTTACTAGAATGTTACCTGGGTTTCAGCACCTAAGTTACAGGGAAAGGCTGAACAAGTCAGGTCTTTATTCTTTGGAGTGTAGAAGGTTGAGGGGGGACTTGATAGAGGTATTTATAATAATGAGGGGGATAGATCGAGTTGACGTGGATAGGCTTTTTCCATTGAGAGTAGGGGAGATTCAAACAAGAGGACATGATTTGAGAGTTAGGGGGAAAAAGTTTAAGGGTAACACGAGGGGGAATTTCTTTACTCAGAGAGTGGTAGCTGTGTGGAACAAGCTTCCAGTAGAAGTGGTAGAGGCAGGTTCAGTATTGTCATTTAAAGTAAAATTGGATAGGTATATGGACAGGAAAGGAATGGAGGGTTATGGGCTGAGTGCAGTTGGTGGGACTAGGTGAGTGTAAGCACTGGCACGGACTAGAAGGGCCAAGATGACCTGTTTCCATGCTGTAATTGTTATATAGTTATATGGATCGGAGGCAGCATCTCCAACACCATCACACCGAGCACGGGGGCCCCCCAGGGCTGTGTGCTCAGTCCACTGCTGTTCACTCTGCTGACCCATGACTGTGTTGCAAAACACAGCTCGAACCACATCATAAAGTTTGCCGATGACACGACCATGGTGGGTCTCATCAGCAAGAACGACGAGTCAGCTTACAGAGAGGAGGTGCAGCAGCTAATGGACTGGTGCAGAGCCAACAACCTGTCTCTGAATGTGAACAAAACAAAAGAGATGGTTGTCGACTTCAGGAGGGCACGGAGCGACCACTCCCCGCTGAACATCAACGGCTCCTCAGTAGAGATCATTAAGAGCACCAAATTTCTTGGTGTTCACCTGACGGAGAATCTCACCTGGTCCCTCAACACCAGCTCCATAGTGAAGAAAGCCCAGCAGCATCTCTACTTTCTACGAAAGCTGAGGAAAGTCCATCTCCCACCCCCCATCCTCATCACATTCTACAGAAGTCGTATTGAGAACATCCTGAGCAGCTGCATCACCTCCTGGTTCAGAAATTGCACCATCTCGGATCGCAAGACCCTGCAGCGGATAGTGAGGTCAGCTGAGAAGATCATCGGGGTCTCTCTTCCCGCCATTACAGACACTTACATTACACGCTGCATTCGCAAAGCAAACAACATCCTTCAGGACCCCAAGCACCCCTCATACAAACTCTTCTCCCTCCTGCCATCTGGGAAAAGGCACCGGAGCATTCGGGCTCTCATGACCAGACTATGTAACAGTTTCTTACCCCAAGCTATCAGACTCCTCAATACCCAGAGCCTGGACTGACACCAACTTTCTGTCCTTTACTGTGCCTATTGTCTTGTTTATTATTTATTGTAATGCCTGCACTGTTTTGTGCACTTTATGCAGTCCTGGGTAGGTCTGTAGTCTAGTGTAGTTTTTTTTCTGTGTTGTTTTTATGTAGTTCAGTGTAATTTTTGTGTTGTTTCATGTAGCACTGTGGTCCTGAAAAACGTCACGTTTTTACTGTGTGCTGTACCAGCAGTTATGGTCGAAATGACAATAAAAAGTGACTTGACGATTTGAAGTGGCCAAAGACAGCTAGGACAGTGTAGGAGGGCCATACAGAATTACATATCAGAGGATCTGTTCTGGGACCTGCATGTCAGTGTCATCACAAAGAAGGCAAAACAGTGCCTGTATTTTCTTGTAAATTTGCATAAATTTGGCATGTCATCAAAAACTTTGCTAAACTTCTTTAAATGCATAGTGGAGAGTATCCTAACTGATCACATCACAACCTGGTATGGAACACCAATGCCCTTGAACAGAAAAGGCTCCAGGAAGTGGTGGATACAGCCCAGTGATCACAGGAAAACCCCTCCCCAACACTGGATACATGTGCACAGATCCCTTCCGCAAGGAAGCTGCCTCCATCATCAAAGACCCCACCTCCCAGGCCATGCCCTCTTTTCATTTCTACCGTCAGGCAGGAGGTAGCCTTAGGTCCCTGATGTTTCGGAACAGTTATTACCCTGCATCCGTCATCCTCCTGAACTGACGTGGATAACTTCAGCCATCACCACTCTGACTGACCTACGCACTTACTTTCAAGAACTCTTTACAATTCATTTTCTCAGTATTATTTTTTATTTGCACGATTTGACTTCTTTTGCACATCAGTTGTTTGTTAGTCTTTGTCTGTTAATGTGTAGTTTTTCATAACTTCAACTGCGTTTCTTTTTTTCCTGTAAATGCCTGCAAGAAAATGAATCTCAAGGTGGTCTATGGAAACATATGGTGTATGGACTTAGATGGTGAATTTAATTTGAAGTTTGAACATCAGGCTCATTGATCTGCCATTCCTGAGGAATGACTGCGGTGCTTGTGCAACATTCATCTATTCTGTGTTTGCTTCTCCAAAGTAGAGGAAACCACACAGACACCAGCAAGGGCAACATAAACAGGAAGAGGTGCAAGTGAATCGTTCCCTGGAAAGGCTGTTTGGGTCCCTGGAGAGCTTGAAAGATTAGCTGTTGCAACTGCTTGTGGAAACAGCATGCGACAGGGGATGGGAAAGCAAACCCTGTAATTGTGAAAGAATTGGCTCCTTTGAAATGCTGAATGCTGAAGGGAGGAGACATTGAGTCATTATTTAAAAGAACACTTGCGTTCACAATCTCACCTTTGGTCTGGGTCTTTTGCAGCTTTCTAGTTTTGATATGGAATACTACTTCAGGGAACTTGCTTTCTGTCTTTATCTGAAGAGTCTGTTTCTGCTGAAAATCACATCTATGATATTGACTCTTTCCATTGGTACAGACTTGCTCTTCATAACACATAACACAGAGAGAGACTCTACTGTCCCACTTGTCCGTTTGACCTGACCTCACCTTATCATAGATACCCATCTTCCTGAGGTTCACTGCAATTTAAATGACCTCTGTACTTCTCTTTCACCAGCTGCTGGTGCAGTGGCATCAGCACTGGACTTCAAGGCAGATGGTCGTGAGGTCAAACCCAGCCGGGTCCCAACCTGGGCAGCAGCAGTACCTGCACGGAAGAAAGGTCTGACAATCCTACTTCTGTATCCTGCCATGAAAACCTCACCACGCTAAACTCCACAAGCTTATCTCTTCCAGCCCCACATATACATACCCCAGCCCTACCCCCAAATCTAATCCTAATGTCCAAGGGGTCACACACCCTGATTAACTCTGGCCACACCCCCACAAACCCAATGATTTGTGTAAGGAGGAGGAAGACCCAATAAAGGCAAGTTTTGGACCTGGTTAATGAAGGTATGGGCCACATCAAAGCGGCAGGGTTGCGTGACACTGAATCTCGAGTGATAAGATCAAGAAGTACAAGAGGGATGATTACCCAATTCCCAAATACTCTCACCAATCTACTTCCATATCTTGCCACAAAAACCCTCTGGACCCTATGGTCCATGAGGTCACGAAGAGTCGGACTCAACTTAACGACTAAACAACAACTTCTCTTTCCTTGTTCTGACACAGTATCCAACCTGCAGCATTAACTGCTGCTTTACTTCCCATTAATGCTCCTGGCCAACATTTTCTGTTTTTATTTCAGACTTCCTGTATCTGCAGTTTTTAAAAAAAATTTAATTCTCACATTAACTTCTGTTGACTCATCACAGTTCAGTCACTGACTCCATCAGCTCTTGGCTTGATAACATCTCTATTTTAAAATATTCACCCAGGCTTTCACGTTCTTCCATGGCTTCACTAGCTCGTATCTGCACCACCTCTGCCAGTCCTCCTCTCTGTTATTCCAATGCACTTCACCAGTTCAGCCTCTGATGAACACCCTTCCTCCCTGCCGTCGCTGACAGCCATGCCTGCAAATTTCTTCCGCCTGGACTGTGAATCCACTATCACGGATGAATATGCCTGACCATGGAACTGGGAACAGAACTGACAACAAGAGAAGAACCTAACATCATCACCTGTCTGGAACGTAGTGTGATGGTGACAGAAGGGATAAAGCTGAGGTCTCTCTCTCTCTGCTGTGGAACTGTCATTTGCCAACAGAAGGGAAGGTCTGGTGAGGATGTTAAAAGCAAATCAAGAGTAACATTTGGAAGGAAAGAGTGATCACAGGAAGGAGATGAGAAGGAGAATCCAGAGGAATGTTTGAGGAGCAGAATCCCAAAAAAGGTGATGAGGAGGAGAATACAGAAGAGGGTGATGAGGAGGAGAATCGAGAAGAGGGTGATGCGGAGGAGAATCGAGAAGAGGGTGATGAGGAGGAGAATACAGAAGAGGGTGATGGAGGAAAATTGAGAAGAGAGTGTTCAGGAGGAGAATACAGAGGAGTGTTTGAGGAACAGAATCAAGAGGAAGGTAATGAGGAGGAGAATCCAGAGTAGTGTTTGAGTTCAAGAGCAGCTACTTTCCGTATCCCTTCCTGTCGTTTGATGATAATTCTGCTTGTGAATGCTCCTTTACCTTGGAATGTCTTTACCTTGGTATGTTCCAGGCTCCACAGAAATGCTAGCCCTGTTAGTTGGTTCAATAAAGTTGGAGCATGCAATCTTCTATTAGCTGAAAAATGCAAAATCATTCATCAGAGAATCAAACACCCTGTCAGAGATTGGTCTCTTCGAAAAAGAGAAACTCTTCTGGGCTGCAGGGGGAGACCTCGCCCAGAATATTCCTGAACCTTTCCGGCTGTGAGCTGTGTTCAACAAGAGAGCCGGTTGCTTGAGGACAATGCAATCAATCTCCACTTTGAAGAAAATAACTTACCCACCCTGCTCCCAGACCAACAATCTCACACCAACGTTTATCCCTTTAGCAAAATGAAGCTATAGTTTGGAGTGTTCATGACATCGAAATTTCCTTCCCTTCTGAATTCAACCCAGATTTTCCATTAGCCAAGTTCCCAGGGGAAATACTTGCATCTATTGCTAATCACCCACGGGACAGGAATGGGACCCCGCTGCACTGTTGTGAAATTTGCACCTTCATTTCAGTGCCGATGTTCAACTAACTTCCTGCTTAAACTTCCAGCAGGATGAACAGGTAAATTGGTAGCAGGTGACGGAGAGCTGGGAGAGCATCAGTCCCTGGGAAGGAGATGAACAAGCTGAAAGAGAAAAGACGTATCATAGTGACAGTTCAGCCTCACATCTTCATCACCCAGTTAGAAATCTCAAAAGGAACGAGGCCATTTGGGTCATCGAGACTTTACCAGCTCTCTCAATGTCCCATCATATTCTCCCCTCACCCTTTTGATTTCCACAGTCCTGCAAGTGTTTTTGTATTGGAATTGGAATCAAAGTTAGTTTATTATTGTTACACGTGCCGAGATAGAGAGAAAAGCTTGGCCGGGATGGTCTTCATGCGGATTAAATCATTACACAGGGCATTGAGGTAGAGAACAATAACAGAGTGCAGACTGAAGTGCAACAGCTGATAGACAATAAAGTGCAAGGTGCAGTGTGTAGATCGTGAGACCAAGAGTCAATCTCATCATACTAGGGAACCTGTTAGTACCTTATAATGGCAAGGTGGAGGCTGTCCCTGCGTCGGGTGCTACATGCTTTCAGGCTTTTGTATCTTCTGCCTAATGGGGATGGGAAGTTAGTTAATGTCTGGAGTGGGTGGAGTCTTTGATTATACTGGCTGATTTCTCGAGGTGGTGAGATGTCTAGACTGAGGCAACAGAGGTTCATGATGTGCTGAGTTGTGCCCATAACCCTGTAGAGCAGTCACACAACAATAATTATTAGTATTACCTCAACAACATTGCTGAAAATAGATGAAAGTATGTTCAAAGCAACAGCTTTTCAATTTTCGGTATGAACTTGCAACGAGAGTTTAATTTAAACTGGAATGTGATCTCACATAATAATATGTACTGCTGAAGGGAGACAGGTCATTTAGTCTAAGATGTCTGCATTTGGTGCAGGAGAAGGTTCAGTGAAGAACAATTTAAACCATTCTCCAGTTCTATAGTTTTTGCTTAAAATTGTCAGACTTTGCCAAACTTCATTTATCAGGGGATGCTCGACAGCTCTGACAGGGCTTGAATGCTATCACCTCTGACAAAGTTAAATCAAGCGACATGGGAGGCAGCAGGCCTTCAGTTTCAGATGAGCTGAACACGGAGGAACCATCATGAACCCCCCACATCTCCCAATGATCTCGGTCTGCGGGCTGCCTCCAGGAGGGTGCATCTGGACCGGACGGTGTATCTGGCCATGTTCTGAAGACCTGCGCTGACCAACCGGCTGGTGTGTTCACTGGGATCTTTAACCTCTTGCTTCGGCAGTGTGTGTGGTACCCACCTACTCATATCGTATCGGTGTAGCCTGTCAAAGTGACTATTGCCCAGTTGCACTTACGAGGGGTGATTGATAAATTCGTGGCCTAAGGTAGAAGGAGATGAGTTATTAACTTCAAACTTTCTGCATAATCGCTCAAAGAGTTGACCTGCATGTGAATGAAAATGGGAGCTGTATAACTTATCTACCTTGGGTCACAAACTTATCAGTCACCCCTCATACATCCACAGTGACGAAGTGTTTTGAGAGGCTGGTGTTGAACCATATCAGCTCCTGCCTGAGAGGTGGCTTGGATCTGCTCCAATTTGCCTACCGGAGCAACAGGTCTACGGCAGATGCCATCTCACTGGCCCTTCACTCAATCCTGGAGCATCTGGACAGCAAAGATGCACACATCACGATGCTTTTTATCAACTACAGCTCAGCATTCAATACCATCATCCCCTCAAGACTAATCAATAAACTCCAAGTCCTTGGCCTCAATACCCCCTTGTGCAATTGGATCCTTGTAGACCCAGTCAGTTCAGATTGGTGACAACATCTCTATGATCTTCATCAACACAGGCGCACCACAGGGTTGTGTGCTTAGCTTCCTGCTCTGTTTGCTTTACACTTATGACTGTGTGGCTAAGTACAGCTCCAATGCCATATTTAAGTCTGCTGACAACACCACTGTCACTGGCCAAATCAAAGTTGGTGATGAATCAGCATACAGGCGGGAGATTGAAAATCTGGCTGTGGTGTTACAACAACAACCTCTCAGTCAAAGTCAGCAAGACCAAGGAACTGATTTGAGACTTCAGGAGAGGGTAAACAGAGGTCTACGAGCCAGTACTCATTAGATGATGAGAGGTGGAGAGGGTTAGCAACTTCAAATTCCCGAGTGTTGCTATTTCCGAGGGACCGTCCTGGACCCAGCATGCAAGAAAGCACGGTAGCACCTCTGCTTCCTTAGAAGTCCATGGAGATTCGACAATCTCCCAGAGATGTGTAATGGAGAGTGTATTAACAGGCTGAATCACAGTCTGGTATGGAAACATCAGTGGCTCTGAATGGAAAATGCCACAAAAGGCAATGGATTTGGCCCAGTCCACCACGGGTAAAGCCCACCCAACCATTGAGCAAATCTGCACGAAATGCTGCTACAGGACGGCAGCATCCATCATCGGTGATCCCCACTCGTCAGGACATGCTCTCTTCTTGCTGCTGCCATCAGGAAGAAAATCCAGGAGCCTCAGGAAGCACAGCAGCAGGTTTCAGAAGAGTCGCTACCCCCCAGCCATCAGGCTCTTGAATAAAAGGGGAAAACTACACTGAAAATATTGAGATGTACCCACAATCAATGATCTCACATGCAAGGTATCTTTATCTCATGTCCCGTTATTATTGCTATTTATTAAAATTTCCATGAGAAAAGTTTGTTGTCTTCTGCACTCTGGTTGATCTTTGACCCTGTTATGGTTACTATCGGACAGATTTGCAGAGTGCGACTACAAGAGCATGAAGTTCAATACGGTATAAGGTGACATAAATGATGCTTCCGAAAAGTTTAAATTGAACTTTGTACATTGGTGGGAAGGTGGATAGTAGAGTTACTTAGTCCATCCTGACATCTGATGCTATCTGCGCGGAGCTACCACAATATCGCGAAGACCACGGGCGTTTCCCGAGCTGTTCCGTATCCATTCAGGTATGAAGAAACTGGGATCAAAAGAATCACTGGCTGCTGCTAATGGTCCGTGTCAGATACGTGAATGTAAAACGGGGAGGGTGTACAGTCACCATCCTGTAGGTGACTGCAGAACGTGGAGGAGGGTCACCGTCGTGTGAGTGAGTGTAGAACATGGGGGAGGGTTACCGTCGTGTGGGTGAGTGTAGAACGTGGGGGAGGGTCACCGTCGTGGGGGTGAGTGTAGAACGTGGGGGAGGGTCACTGTCGTGTGGGTGAGTGTAGAACGTGGGGGAGGGTCACCGTCGTGGGGGTGAGTGTAGAACGTGGGGGATGGTCACTGTCGTGTGGGTGAGTGTAGAACGTGGGGGATGGTCACCGTCGTGTGGGTGAGTGTAGAACGTGGGGGGATGGTCACCGTCGTGTGGGTGAGTGTAGAACGTGGGGGGTGGTCACCGTCGTGTGGGTGAGTGTAGAACGTGGGGGGATGGTCACCGTCGTGTGGGTGAGTGTAGAACGTGATGGAGGGTCACCGTCGTGTGGGTGAGTGTAGAACGTGGGGGGATGGTCACCGTCGTGTGGGTGAGTGTAGAACGTGGGGGATGGTCACCGTCGTGTGGGTGAGTGTAGAACGTGGGGGGATGGTCACCGTCGTGTGGGTGAGTGTAGAACGTGGGGGGTGGTCACCGTCGTGTGGGTGAGTGTAGAACGTGGGGGGATGGTCACCGTCGTGTGGGTGAGTGTAGAACGTGATGGAGGGTCACCGTCGTGTGGGTGAGTGTAGAACGTGGGGGGATGGTCACCGTCGTGTGGGTGAGTGTAGAACGTGATGGAGGGTCACCGTCGTGTGGGTGAGTGTAGAACGTGGGGGAGGGTCACCGTCGTGTGGGTGAGTGTAGAACGTGGGGGATGGTCACCGTCGTGTGGGTGAGTGTAGAACGTGATGGAGGGTCACTGTCGTGTGGGTGAGTGTAGCAGGTGGAGTAGTATCACTTATGTGTGGGTGAGTGTAGAACCTTGGGGGCGGTCACTGTAGAAGGTGGGGAAGGTTACTGATAATATTCGTACATTAAGAAGTGGAGGATTTCTTTAAATGACTATTGTTGCCTGTGACTGAGGGGACTGTTTCAGTGTTTGATGAGCCCATGATTCTCTTTAAACCGACTCTCTTTGATCAGCGTCTGAAGGAAAATCTCAATGCGCCCTTTTGTCAATGGAGGTGATCTCTTGGACTCCATTGCATGACTGAATTGGGTGAGATACCACACAGTGAACATTTTAGTGTTCCTCAGGGTAAATACTATGATTTGGGGCTTTCCCTTGAGAATGTCGCAAATGAACACTGTCAGCCCTTTGAAACTCATGATAGAACTCCAAGATCTGGGCTGTTAGTTCCCTATGCAACTGGTTCAACCATTTTCTCATCTTCTGACCCCAGTTCAAACCACTTGCAACAACATCTCTTCCACATCACCATTACCATGGGTCACTACAAGGCCGTGTGCCTAGCCCTGAGCAATAGTCACCTCCTGCTTATGATCGTGCAGCTAACTACAGCTCCAACGTTGTGCTTAACTTTGCTGGTGCCTCCATTGCTCTTGGCTGAATCAAATTTATCCGTGTCTTGGCATGCAGCAGGGAGATTGAGAGATGTCTCGGCACAACCTCTTACTAATGAAAGGCTGATTACCGACTGCAGGAGAAAGAAGGCTAATTTCCATAAGCCAGTCCTCACTGGAGCAACAGAGGCGGAGAAGGTCAGTAAACCTTGCATTGTTTTGTGTCCGCAGATCAGAGGATCTGTCCCGGACAGGAACAGAAATGCAATCAGAGATGCATAGAAGTAGCTTTGCCACGCAGGCAAACCCTGATAGGATTTTATAGATTAACAGTGTAGACTGGTCGCCTCACTGCCTGGTATGGAAACCTCAGTTCCCAGGAATGGAAATGTGTACATAAGGTGCTGGGTTTAGTCCAGTCGATCACAGGTGAAGCCTTCCTGACCATTAAGTATGTGTGGAAAGAAAGCTGCCACAAGAAAGCTGTATATCCGTCATTACTGTGCCACACCCTCATTTTGCTCCTACCATGGGGAAGGGGGTACAGAAGCCCTCGGTCCCACACCACCCTCTAACCATCAGGCTCCTGAGCTGGTGTGGGTAGCTTCAGTCAATGGATTCAGTGACCTACAAACTCACTTTGCAACTCGGGTTTTATTTTCACAGTTTGTCTTCTTTGGCACATTGGTGTTTGACGGTCTTTATCTGTTTGTGTATGTTTTTTCATAAAATTCTATTGTACTTTTTTCCCACAAATACCTGGAAGAAAATGAATCTTAAGGTAGTATATGATAATATATATGTACTTGATAATGTATTTACTTTGAACTTAGGGATGAAGGGTTTTTTTCAAGGGCATTGGGGAGCCTGGGTTTGCTTTCACTGGATGTTCGGAGGCTGAGGAGTGAAAATCTAGAGGTATGTAAAATTCCGAAGGGCAAGGATAGGATGGACAGTCTTCTTCCCAGGGTAGGGAAGCTGGAACTAGAGGGAATTGGTGAGGGGCAGATATTTGGAGATCTGATGGGCAAGTTTTACGCAAGGAGACTGGCAGTTAACCCGAGCTGAGACAAAAACAACAGTATTTTAAAAGCATTTGGACAGGCACTTAGGACAAGAGGCGGGCTTACTGCAGGTGAACAAATTAGTATAGAAAGGAGTCACAGCTGGCATGGATGATTTGGGCCAAACAGACTGTATGAGAGCCCATATAACAGGAAGACTATACAACAGGAACACTAATGATACTGACAGACAGACATTTGGACTCAGAGGAATGGGGTAAGGCAGGAACACAGGGTGAGGTACGAGATCAATGATCAGCTGCTGAAAAGCTTTGGGTCTAGAGCCTCCTGCTACTTTTCCCTCCTACACCAGAATAAATTTGGGAGAGCTGATTGTTGAATGACTCCATGCTATATTGAGTGATGCAGTTAACGGTTCCTGGAGCCCAATACAAAGCTAGGGCTCTGTTAGCAAGTCCCTAGAGCTATTCATGTTTGCTAGTTTCTGGGGCAGAGAGATGGAGAGGACGTTTGTTAGGTAGCAGTCAAAGGAGGGATCAAGGTGGTAGCTAGATAGGAGGATAAGAGTGATGATGGTTGAGGAGGGAGTAATGGGACCAAAAAGGGAATAAAATATGGGTAAGGTGAGAGTGTAAATGGTAGCAGTATAGCAAACTTCTATTGTAAAAGAAAACAGGAACATGTTATAATCCACAGTTGTCGAACTCGGTGCCGAATCCAATTCAGAGCTGAGGTGCTGTCCGGCAGAGGTAAGGTACAGTTAGAGTCACAGCTTACTACACATAGAACCGGACAGCACAGGAACAATATCTGTGCCAGGTACCATGTTGAATTAAACTGAATCTCTTCAGTCTGCAAATGATCCATATGCCTCCATTTCCTACATATTTATGTGTCTGTCTAAATGCATCTTAAACGCCACACTCCTCACTGCTTCCACCACTACTCTTGGCAGACTCTTCCAGGCACCCACCATTGTCTGTGTAAAAAATCCCACTCTGCACATCTCCTTTAACATCCACTCACCTTCCATCTCACCTCAAACGCACGTCCTCCTGTATCTGAACTACAGTAGACCATGGTCTGGAGGCCTGGACTCATGGTTAGGCCGAAGCAGGTGTTCATTCAAACATCAGTGCAGTCTGCCTCAGGTCTCGGTCACAGAGTACAGCATAGGGATAGTTCCTTCAGCCCACTTCTCCGTCTACCCGTGTTACCAATTCTACATATTTACACCTCTTAGCCTCTGTGTTCTACAACACTCGCCACGATTCAGCTGGTTTAACTTCCTAAGATGCATCACTGCCCTTGGCCGAGTTAAATTCCATCTGCAATTCTTCAGCCACTTCCCCTGTTCATCAAGATTCAGCTGAAATCTTAACTAACCTTCATACTATCCACTACACCAACAATTTTAGTGTCATCCTGAAACAGGGCTCAAACAGTTGAGCCCTGAGGCCTAGCAAGCAACAGGGATATCAGTGGGGGTGAACTCCGGGACCAGTGACAATAATTCTATTACTTTTAAAGTGGTCAAGGGAAAAGATTGGAGTGATCTCCCTAGTTAACTTATATTTTGTTGTAATATGAGACACCATTTCTCACAGTCCATTATATCACCTGCAAACTAACTGTACCTGCCACCTATATTTTCATCAAATGATTAATATATAGGACAAACAATACAGAACCCAGCCACCAGTCTGAAAATCTCTGACTCCCACCACTAAACCAGCCCATGTGATCTAACCTTTTGGACCAGCACACCATGCGGGATCTTGTCAAGGGCATCAGCTACCACCCTGCCTTTGTCCATCCTCTTGTTTAGCACTTCTAAAAACTCAATCAATTACATGAGGTATGACAAACAAGAGAAAATCTACAGATGCTGGAAGTCCAAAATAACACACACACAAAACACTGGAGGAACTCAGCAGGTCAGGCAGCAGCTATGGAAAAGAATAACCAGTTGATGTTTTGGGCTGAGACCCTCTTCAGGACTGAGAGGGAAGGGGCAAGATGTCTGAATTAAAAGGTGGGGGGGGGAGGAGAAAGAGGCTCGCTGGAAGGTGATAGGTGAGGCCAGGTGGGTGGGAAAGGTCAAGGACTGGAGAAGAAAGGATCTGATAGGAGGGGAGAGTGGACAATAGGAGAAAGGGAAGGGTGAAGTACTGGGCAGGTGAGAAGAAGTAAAAGGTCAGGGTGGGGAATAGAGGAGGGGGGGGGGGGAGAGAATTTTTCTTCACTGGAATGAGAAATCGATTTTCATGCCAGCAGGTTGGAAGGTACCCAGACGTAATATAAGGTGTTGTTCCTCCACCCTGAGGATAGCCTCAACTTGGCATGAGGAGGCCATGGAACGACACATCAGACGGGAATGGAAATGGGAATTAAAATGGCCACCGGGAGGTCACACTTATGGCGGATGGAGCGGAGGTGCTCGCCGGTGTCCCCCAGTTTACGACGTGTCTCACCAATGTAGTGGAGGTTGCACTGGGAGCACCGGACGCAAAAGGCAACTCCAGCAGATTCACAGGTGATGTGTTGCCTCACCTGGGAGGGCCATTTGGGGCCATGAGTGGAGGTGAGGGAGGAGGTGAATGGGCAGGTGTAGCACTTAGGCCACTTGCAGGGAAAACTGCTGGGAGGGAAATTATTGGGGAGGGGCGAATAGACAAGGAAATCATGGAGGGAGTGATCCCTGTGGAAAGTGGGTGGGAGGTAAAGATGCATTCAGTGTTGGGATTCCTATGGAGAAGGCGGGTTGCAGAAATAATGTGTTGGATGCGGAGGCTAATGGGGTGGTAGGTTAGGACAAGAGGAACTCTATTACTATTACGACGACGGGAAGATGGAGTGAGCACAGATGAATGAGAAAAGGAGGAAATGGAAGCGTGGACAGCATTGATAGTAGAAGGAGGGAAATCCCATCCTTTGAAGAAGGAAGACATCTCAGATCTCCTGGACTTGGAAGCCTCATCCTGAGAACAGACATAGTGGAGGCAAGGAAACCGAGAGAAAGGAATAGCATTTTTACCAGAGATGTGTGGCAAAAGGTATAGTTGAGATAACTATTGGAATCAGTAAATTTATAAAAGATGTCAGTTGGCAGGTTTTCTCCAGAGCTGGAGAGACAGAGATCAGGAAGGGGGTCACAGGTGTCAGAGATAGCCCAAGTGAACTTAAGGGCAGGGTGGAAGTTAGAGGCAAAGTTGCTGAAATTGATGAGTTTAGTATGGATGCATGAAGCAGCACCAATGCAGTCGTCAATGTAACGAGGAAGAGTTGGAGAGTATGACCGAGGAAGGCTTCAAACATAGACTGTTCTACATAGCTGACGAAGAGCTAGACACAGCAGCCACCCATGTGAGTGCCCATGGAAAGTGGGAGGATCCAAAAGAAAGATTGTTAAGGGTGAGGACCAGTTCTGCCAGACGGTGGAGGGTGGTGGTGGAGGAGTATTGGTTGTTTCTTCTGTCAGAAAGAAGCGGAGGGATTTAAGGTCTTTTTGGTTGGGGATAGATGTGTATGGGGACATCATTCATGGTGAAGATGAGGCAGCCAGGACCAGGGAAATGAAAATTGTTGAGAAGATCGAGGACATGAGAAGTGTTGAGGATGTAGGTGGGAAGGGACTGAACCAATGGGATAGAATGGAATTGAGATATGAGGACTCGAGCTCAGTAGGGCAGGACCTGGCAGAGACAATAGGCCTATAAGGTGGCCACTGAGTGTATGTTCACGGTCTGCTGCTGCAGCCCGTCCACTTCAAGGTTCAATATGTTGTGCATTCAGAGATGCTCTTCTGCACACCACTGTTGTAATAGGTGGTCACCTTCCTGTCAGCTTGAACCAGTATGGCCATTCTCCTCTGACCGCTCTCATTTATGAGATGTTTCCACCCACAGAACTGCTGCTCACTGGATGTTATTTTGTTCATCGCACCATCCTCTGTAAACTCTAAAGGCTGCAAAAACCTGGGAGAGCAGCAGTTTCGGAGATACTCAAACCATCTCACCTGGCAACATCATTTCATACTCAGAGTCACTTTAACCACATTCCTTCCCCATTCTGATGTTTGATCTGAACAACAGCTGCACCTCCTGACCGCGTCTGCATGCTTTTATGCATCGAGTTGCTGCCAGATGATTGGCTGATACGATATTTGCATTAACAAGCAGGTGTACAGGCATACCTAATAAAGTGGCCCTTGAGTGTACTTATGGAATGTCTGCATTAACTGGAAGCCGAGAGGTTGAGAAGGAGATAGTTACCTACGGAACGAGGCAGGCACTTGGTCATCCTCCCTCCTTCATCCACACAAATGCAGCAACCATGAATCCAGTTGACCCATCAACAATGGAGCTGCCTGCCGCTTCCTGTCTCAAAATGACCCCTAACCCTTAATCATTTGTTATTGGCAATCTGTTGGTTCCAAGGATTCATTTTAACATATTTATTCCGAGGACAAATTCATGACTCGGCCAGCTTAACCCGCTCCTTTGAAAATTGTTATTCTGAATGTGAACTGCAAAATAGGCCAAAGCAACTTAACTCAAACGTAGTTTGATGGGTCACATTCAGAAGTTGTCACCATGCCGGTAATAAAGATTCTTTCCTTACAATCACCAGGCTCGAGGGTCATAGACAAGGTGCAGCCACTTCAGTCTTTTTTCAAGGGTTAGGGAATCAAGAACTAGACGGCACAGGGTTAGGTTGATAGGAGAAAGATTTAACAGGAACTTCAGGGACAACTTTTTAATATGCATGTGGAAAGAACTGCTGAAGGAAATGGTTGAGGTAGGTTCAATAACACCAGTTAAAAGAAACTTGGCCAGGTACATTGATAGGAAAGAGGGGTAATGGCTTAATGCTGGCAAATGGGCAGCTTGGCCAGGGCGAACTATTTGGCTTGAAAAAGCCTGTTTTGGTGGCTGCTGTACAACTATAAATCCAAAGGCTGGTAACTCTCTTTTGAAAAATTAATTCTTCAAGGATTAGCTCTCAAAGTGGTCTTCAGGTTATAAAACACTCTATCAGGAAAGGACAGAGAGAAGCATCCAGTCCATCACAGGCAAAGACCTCCCCACGACTGAGCACCTCTACAGGAAGCACTGCCACAAAAAAGCAGCATTCATCACCATGGTCCCTCACCATCTAGGACATGTTCTGTTCTCACTGCAGCCTTCGGGAGCTTAGGCCCCACACCACCACGTTCAGGAACAGTTATTACCTTACCTCCATCAGGCT
Source organism: Hemitrygon akajei (assembly GCF_048418815.1). Lineage (NCBI taxonomy): Eukaryota > Metazoa > Chordata > Chondrichthyes > Myliobatiformes > Dasyatidae > Hemitrygon > Hemitrygon akajei. Next base: position 13,255,556 of record NC_133144.1, read on the forward strand.
ACTGAGCCAGCGTGGAGAACCTCAGCTCTAAGTGGACTCACTTTCTATAAATCATGCTCCTAGTCTTACTTATTGACCCATTTATTTATCTCTAATTTGCACAGTTTGTCTCCTTTGGTTGTTTGCCAGTCTTTGTGTGTAATTTTTCATTAATCTTATCCTATTTCTCTGCCTTCCTCTGAATGTCTAAAAGAAACTGAATCACAAGGTAGGACATGGTGACACGTACAGTACTGTGTGAAAGTCTTAAGCTCATTTATATAGCCAGGGTGCCTAAGACTTTTGTACAAGTCTGTAGTGATTTCATGTGTTTCACTGTACTGTTGCCACAGAAAAAAAAAGCAAATTTCATGACATATGAGAGGGAGGGAGCGGCAAGAACCAGAGAGACATTTTGTAATGATCAATAAACCAATCGTTTGGAATCAAATTACCTTGCCTAGTTTCAGGACTGGGTGTGTCTGCACCCCTTCCCCCCACACCCCAGCACTCCTTCTCTGCCTTCAGTCCTACACCCTTCCCAAGGCACTTCAGCCTTGCCATTCCCAACATCCTCTCTTCCTGCCAGATTTACCAACTTGCTCTCCGCTCCACAAATACAGTACTGTGGAAAAATCTTAGGCACCCTAGCGAGATGCATGTGCCTGTGACTTTTTCACAGAACTCTATGGCCTTTGATAATAAATATATTTTGAACTTTAACAGTAGGAGTTGGTAATGAAAGTTACAGGAACAATTAGTAAGAAGTTAAATAGTTAAATAACTTGAAATATTTGTATGGAGGTAAATACATAAATAGACCATTAGAAATGTCAAACAAAAGAATCAAGTAGCAGGTTATGTTGAACCTGGTCTGTGGAATACTATGGGTTTACTTGGTAATACCAAAGTAGAGGAGTCTTCAGGGACATCTCATCATAATATATTACAAATCTAAGTTGACATAGTGTATAATATAATTAAGTGCATGACATGGGTTTTGATTTAAATAAACAAATACAAAAGTATGATGGGCAAGCTGACTAATGTTAGTTAGAAAATTAGATGAATGTGGGTCAGTACATTTAAATAAATAATTCATAATTCAAAATGAATATAGCTCCCATGAGGAATAAAACTCTTTGGGATGCCGTCCAACTGCGGCCTAGTAAAGAAGTTTTAGCTGGAAATAAGAGGCTTGTGATTTGGCCCAAAGGAGAGATGAACCTGGGCATCGGGAATTGAGCACTGAATGAAGAAAAAATATTAACAGCAGGAGAAAAGTGAATTAAAGAAGAGAAAATTTCACTTCTTTAATGCAGAGTGTCTAAAGATTGCTTTTTATGATTTTGGCAGTCATTTGGTGCATAGTACGATCCTGTAAACTGAAGCATGATCAGCATTTTTCTGTAACACAAGAGATTGTGCAGATGCGGAAAATCATAAGCAACGCACACAAAATGCTGGAGGAACTCGGCAGGTCAGGCATCATCTGTGGGAGGGAATAAATGGTTGATGTTTCAGGCTAAACCCTCCTGATGTCTCCGTGTGCATTGTTCTGGGATGTTTATTTGAGAGTCAATGGTTGCTAACTCATAAAGTAATCTTCAAAATGGAGACAGAAAAGACTCTACATGCTGGAAGTCAGGAGGAACACACAAAGGAGACTGAGGATCTCTGCTGGTCAGACAGCGTCAATGGACAGTCAACATTTTAGCTGAGACTCTTCAGCAAGTCTGGGAAGAAAGAGGGACGTTAGCTTGCACAAAAAGATGGGGGGAAGGGGTTGCAGGTGATAGGTGGATCGGAGATGGGTGGGTAAGGGTGGGACTGATGTCAGAAGCTGGCTGGTGATGATGGTGGAATCTGGTAGGAGATGATGGTGGAATCTGGTAGGAGATGATGGAGGACAATGGAATAAAGGGAAGGAGCCTTTTGTTCCACAGCTGCAATGTTGTCGGCTTCTGTAGCCTTTGCGCTTTCAGCTATTTCCTGATATCACAGGTTGGCTTCTGGATTGGTGGGGATCTCAGGAGGAAGATGAGATGAATGATTCACTTGGCACTTCTGGCAGCCCTTTATTTACCAATCCCAAACTGGATCCGAGCACCAGTGAGCACGAAGATCTTCTTGGAGCCTCCTCCTCCCATTAACACAAGAAGACCATAAGACATTGGTGCAGAATTAGACCGAAGGTACTGCTCCACCATTCCATCATGGCTGATTTATTATCCCTCTCAACCTCATCCTCCTGCCTTCTCCCCATAACCTTTGACGGACAGGCCAACCAAGAACCTATCACCCTCTGCTTTAAGTACACTCAATAATTTGGTCTTCACAGCCATCCATTGCAATGAATTTCACAGATTCACCACCCTTTAAGCATAGAAAACCTACAGCACAATACAGGCCCTTTGGCCCACAAAGCTGTGCCGAACATGTCCTTACCTTAGAGATACCTAGGCTTTACCCATAGCCCTCTGTTTTTCTAAGCTCCATGTACCTGTCCAGGATTCTCTTAAAAGACCCTATTGTATCCGCCTCCACCACCGTCGCCAGCAGCCTATTCCACACACTCACCACTCTCTGCGTAAAGAACTTACCCCTGACATCTCCTCTGTACCTGCTTCCAAGTACCTTAAAATTATGCCCTCTCATGCTAGCTATTTCAGGCCTGGGGAAAAGCCTCTGACTATCCACACAATCAATGCCTCTCATTATCTTGTACACCTCTATCAAGTCACCTCTCATCCTCCGTCGCTCCAAGGAGAAAAGGCCGAGTTCACTCAACCCAGAGCTCGAAGGGGGCATGAGAAGGCCTTGGCATGTAGGATTAAGGAGAACCCCAAGGCATTCTATGCATATGTGAAGAATAGGAGGATGACGAGAATGAAGGTGGGATCGCTAAAGGATAAAGAGGACAACATGTGCCTGGAGGCGGAGAAGGTTGGGGAGGTCCTAAATGAATACTTTGCTTCAGTATTCACAAGTGAAAAGGATCTTGATCAGGATGAGGTTGAAGTAGAGCGGGCCTGTGTGCTGGATAATGTGGAGATTACGGAAGAAGAAGTGCTGGATCTTCTTAAAATCATCAAGATTGATAAATCCCCAGGGCCGGATACGATACACCCCAGGTTGTTGTGGGAATTGAGAGAAGAGATCGCAGGAGCATTAGCTATGATCTTCGAATCCTCTTTGGCTACAGGGGAAGTGCTGGAGCACTGGAGAATGGCAAATGTAGTTCCCTTGTTTAAAAAAGGTAATAGGGAGAAACCTGGGAACTATGGACCGGTGAGTCTTACGCCGGTAGAATGCATACTACTGGAAAGGATTCTTAAGGACAGGATCTACGAGCATTTGGAGAAGTACAGTCTACTCATGGATAGTCAACATGGCTTTGTGAAGGGAAGATCGTGACTCACGAGCCTGATTGAGTTTTTTGAAGAGGTAACAAAAGAAATTGATGAGGGTAGGGCAGTGGATGTGGTCTACATGGTCTTTAGCAAAGTACATGACAAGGTCACTCATGACAGACTCATCCAGAAAGTTATGGATAAGTGGAACCTTGGCTGTCTGGATAAAAAATTGGCTTAAAGGAAGAAAGCAGAGGGTAGTTGTGGAAGGAAAGTAGTCTGCCTGGAGGTTGGTGACTAGTGGAGTGCCGCAGGGATCTGTCCTGGGACCCCTGCTATTTGTGATTTTTATAAGTGACCTGGATGTAGAGGCGGAAGGATGGGAGAGTAAGTTTGCGGATGACATGAAGACTGGAGGAGCTGTGGATGGAGCTGTAGGTTGTCGAAGGTTACAAGAGGATATAGACAGGCTGCAGAGTTGGGCAGAAAAATGGCAGATGGAGTTGAATCCGGACAAATGTGAGGTGATGCATTTTGGAAGGACAAGCCAGAAGACTGAGTACAGGATTAATGGTCAGTTACTTAAGAGTGTGGATGAACAAAAGGACCTTGAGGTTCAAATCCATACATCCCTCAAGGTCTCTGCAGTTAAGAAGGATAGTTAAGAAGGCCTATGGGATGCTAGGCTTCATAAACAGGGGGATTGAGTTCAAGAGTAGAGAGGTCATGTTGCAACTCTACAAATCTCTGATGAGACTGCACTTAGAGTATTGTGCTCAATTCTGGTCACCTCATTATAGGAAGGATGTGGAAGCTATGGAGAGGGTGCAGAGGAGATTTACCAGGATGTTGCCTGGTTTGGAGAACAAGTCATATGAAGCAAGGTTAGCAGAGCTGGGACTTTTCTCTTTGGAGTGTAGAAGAATGAGAGGGGACTTGATAGAGGTCTACAAGATTATTAGAGGCATAGACAGGGTGGATAGTCAGTACCTGTTTCCCAGGGCACCAATAGCAAACACCAGAGGGCATATGCACAAAATTAAGGGAGAGAAGTTTAGGGGAGACATCAGGGGTAAGTTTTTTACACAGAGGGTTGTGAGTGCCTGGAATGACTTGCCAGGGATGGTGGTGGAGGCTAAAACATTAGGGGTATTTAAGAGCCTCTTGGACAGAAAAATAGAGAGTTATGGGGTAGTGTGGGTTTAGTACTTTTTTAAAGGATTATATGGGTCGGTACAACATGGAGGGCTGAAGGGCCTGTACTGTGCTGTAGTGTTGTATGGTTCTATGGTTCTATTCTCATAAGGCATGCTCCCCAATCCAGGCAACATCCTTGTAAATCTCCTCTACACCCTTTCTATGGCTTCCACATCCTTCCTGTAGTGAGGCGACCAGAATTGAGAACAGTACTTTAAGTGGGGTCTGATCAGGGTCCTATATAGCTGCAACATTACCCCTCAGCTCCTAAATTCAATTCCACGATTGATGAAGACCAATGCACCATATGCTTTCTTAACCACAGAGTCAACCTGTGTAGTAGCTTTGAGTGTCCTAAGGACTTGTACCCCAAGATCCCTCTGATCCTCCACAATCCCAAGAGTCTTACCATTAATACTATATTCTGCCATCATATTTGACCTACCAAAATGAACCACCTCACGCTTATCTAGTTTGAACTCCATCTGCCACTTCTCAGCCCAGTTTTTCATCCTATCAATGTCCCACTGTAGCCTCTGACAGCCCTCCACAATATCCACAACACCTCCAACCTTCGTGTCATCAGCAAACTTACTAACCCATCCCTCCACTTCCTCATCCAGGTCATATATAAAAATCACGAAGAGTAGGGGTCCCAGAACAGATCCCTGAGGTACACCACTGGTGACCGACCTCCATGCAGAATGTGACCCGTCTACAACCACTCTTTACCTTCTGTGGGCAAGCCAGTTCTGGATCCACAAAGCAACAACCCCTTGGATCCTATGCCTCCTCACTTTCTCAATAAGCCTTGCATGGGGTATCTCAGGCTAAAGAAATTCCTTCTCTTCTCTGTTCTAAATGGATGTCCTTCTATTCTGAGGCTGTGCCCTCTGGTCCTAGACTCAACCACTGTAGGAAAACTCCACATCGCATCCACTCTGTCTAGGCCTTTCAATATTCAATAGGTTTCAGTGAGATTCCCCCTCATTTTTCTGAACTCCAGTGAGTACAGGCCCAGAGCTAATGCCAGCATATCTTTTATCAGATAAAGGGCCCCGAATTGCTGTTGTGTTTATTGTCGTTCCTCTCCACGCCTTGTGGTGCATTGGGTGGCAATCTTGTTGTTTCTTTAGCATTTTTCTGTTTTATTATGAGGCCGAGTTGCTAGCTCGATGCTCAAGTCAGCATGGACGGAAAGCGTGCAAGGAGCCAGCCGAATTCAAATCTGCAACCACGCTCCTCGAAGTCTAGAGCAGATGCTACTACACCACCAGCTGTCCTAGCTAACCAGAATAAGCCCTTTTTATTCCAACTTTTTGCCTCCTCTCAGTCAACCAATCTTCTACCCATACTAGTATCTTTCCTGTTATACCATGGGTTCTTTGAGTCATCATTATAGAAAAGTACAGCACAGAAACAGGACCTTCGCCCATCTAGTCCTTACCAAACCATTTAAGCTGCCTTGTCCTATCAACCTGCACCTGGACCATAGCCCTCCCATCCATGTACCTATCAAAACTTCTCTTAAATGTTCAAATGAATGTCGTTTGTGCTGGCAGCTTGTTCCACACTCTCAGCGCCCTCTGAATGAAGAAGTGTCTCCCTATGTTCCCCTTAAATATTTCACCTTTCACCCTTAACCCATGACTTCTAGTTGTAATCTCACCCATCCTCAATGAAAAAAGCCTGCTTGCATTTACCCCTTATAATTTTGTTACCACTATCAAGTCTCTGTTCAATCTTCTATGTTCTAGGGAATAAAGTTCTAACCTATTCAGTCTTTCCTGGCAACATCCTTATAAATTTTCTCTGCACTTTTTCAATCTTATTTACGTCTTTCCTGTGGGTAGGTGACCAAAATTACATATAATGCTCCAAATTAGGTCTTACCAACGTCTTGTACATCAACATAATATCCCAACTTCTGTACCCAGTACTTTGATCCATGAAGGTTTATGTGCCAAAAGCTTTCTTTACGACCTTATCTGCCTGTGACACCACTTTCAATAAAATATGTTCCTGTATTCCCAGATCCCTTTCTTCTACCATGCCTGTGTAAAACCTGTCCTTTGGATGGTCCTCCCAAAGTGTAACACTTCACTTGTCTGCATTAAAATTCCATCTGCCATTTTTCATCCCATTTTTCCAGCTGGCCCAGATCCCACTGCAGGCTTTGATAGTCTTCCTCGCTGTCCACTACGCCCCCAATCTTGCTGTCATCTGCAAACTTGCTGATCCAGTTAACCACATTATCATCCAGATTATTGATATAGACAAATAGCAACAGACCCAGCAATGATTCCTGTGGCACTCCACTAGTCACAGGCCTCCAGTCCGAAAGGCAACCATCTAATACCACTCTCTGGCTTCTCCCAAAAAGCCAAAGTCTAATTCAATTTACTACCTCATTCTGAATGTCATGCAACTGAACCTCCTTGACCAACCTCCCATGTGGGACTCTGTAAAATGCCTGGCTGAAGTCCATGTAGACAATAGTTACTGCCTTGCCTTCATCACCTTTCCTGGTAACTTTCTCAAAAAACTCTCTAAGATTGGTTAGACATGACCTACTATGCACAAAACCATGCTGATGATCCCTAATCAGCCCATGTCTATCCAAATATATGTCCGATCCCTTAGAATACCTTCCAATAACTTTCCCACAACTGATGTCAGGCCCACAGCCTATAATATCCTTGTTTATTCTCATAGTCTTTCTTAAACAGCGTGACGACATTAGCTGCCCTGGAATCCTCTAGTACCTCATCTGTTGCTAGGGATGATTTAAATATCTCCGCTAAGGCCCCTTCTATTTCTGCGCTTGCCTCCCGCAGTCTCCGAGGGAACACCGTGTCAGGCCCTGGGGTACGTCCACCCTAATTTGCCTCGTCGGCAAACACATCCTCCTCTGCAATCTGCACTGGGTCCACTCTGCTGCTTTCCCTCATTTCTATCGACTCTGTGTCCAGCTCCCGAATAAATACAGATCCAAATGATCCATTTAAGATCTCCCCCATCTCTTTTGGCCTTATCGTGCTTGATAAGCAGTCGCATGTGTGGCACCTTGTCAAAGGTCTTCTGAAAATCCAAATAAACATCATCCACTGACTCTCCTTTGTCTACCCTGCCTGTTATTTCCACAAAGAATTCCAACAGATTTGCCGGGCATGATTCTTGAAAGATCATTACTTCTACTTCCACAGTCTCTTCGGCTACCTCTTTCAGAACCCTGGTGTGTTGTCCTTCTGGTCCAGGTGACTCATGTACCATCAGACCTTTCCCAAGCACCTTCTCCTTAGTAATAGCAACTACCACTCAGTTCTGCCCCCAGTCATTTTTATATTTCTGGCATATTGCTAATGTCTTCCACAGTGAAGACCGATGCAAAATACTTAGTAAATTCATCTGCTATGTTTTTGTCCCCCATTACTACCTCTTCAGCATCATTTTCCAGTGGGCTTCTCCTGCTTCTCCTTTACTCCTGCTTCTCTTTATACATCTGAAAATACTTTTGGTATCCTCTTTGATATTATTAACTAGCTTACCTTTCTATTTCGTCTTTTCTCTCCTGATTTTTTTTCATTTGACTTCTGTTGTTTTTAAAAGCTTCCCAATCATCTAAATTCCCACTGATTTTTGTATATGATGTGCCCTCTCTTTTGCTTTCATGCTATTTTAGATTCCCTTGTAAGCCACTTTTGCCTCGTCCTCCTTTTAGAATACTTCATTTGGGGACGGACCTCTCCTGCACCTTCCGACTTCACCTCAGAAACTGCACTATTGTTCTGCCGTCATCCCTCCTGGTGCCTCCTTCCAATCAACCTTGGCCAGCTCTTCTCTCACGCTTCTGTAAGTCCCTTACTCCACTGTAATATCCATACATCTGACTTTATCTTCTCTCTCTCAAACTCCAGGGTGAATTCTATCATATTGTCAGTGTCAATATTATCAGTAGCGTCCACCACATTATTCATGACTAGATGTGGCAAGACTACTGAGCTTTGATCGACCTGTTGATTGGTTCAGACTGCTGCTGCTATTTTTTTGCAGTTTCACCTCCTATACGTCAGGTGGCACATCATCCAGTGTGCTTCATCCTGGGGCTGGGGCTTGAACCTGCTCATTGAAGCAGGCTTTTATAGTAATGGTGGCATATGTTGGACTCTGAGGCCACAGGCAGTACTCCTGCCCATGGACGCTCGGTTTTGAGCTGTCAGCTTTGCCCTGGGTCTTTTGCATTCATCCTGATTGTAATACCACACAGTATAGTGCTCTCAGTATGAAGATAAGGGCTTTGTCTTCACAAGGGTTTTGTGGTGGTGTATCTGACACAGTGGATTGGTGAGGGTGAGGTCAGGTAGATTTACCCCTCGTGTTTGCTACTCACAGCCTGGTGTAAATCTCTGTTCTTCAAGGCTCACCCAGTTTAGTCAGAGGTGATGCTATGAGCTATTCTTGGGGCATTGGAGTCTCCGTCCACTGCATGCTTCATGTCCTTTCTACTTTCTGTTTTCTCGACTGCTGTTGACTCAGCAGATGAAGGAAGACAGTGGCAGGTAACCAGGAGCAGTTCCTTGTCCATTTCAGACCTGATACCATGGGAGTTTATTTCAACCTGAGTAAATGCTGAGAACTTTGAGGACTACTCCCTCCCACCCTGCCCCGCTAGTGGGAAAATCCGTCTGGAGGGTTTGTGTTGAACCTGTCAGTATGATTCAGTGCTTGGCCAGTCTGAGAGATTACTCTGCTGGTGCAGACACCAGTTCCAGGTAATTGTGAGGAGGAGTTTGCGAGTTGAGCTGATCTGGGAGGAACTTTGCGACGTCTGAACTTGCTTCCTGTGTTGAAGCCAGGTACTTCATTGCTTCTTTGCTTAAACCAATTGGCAAGGGCTTGCCAGCTCATGTCAGAGGTACACAGGGTGGCACAGGAACACCATACAGATGAGACCAGGGGAGGACAGCACTGAATCAGATAGTTGTCACAGTCTAATAGACTTTCACGGTCATCATTGCCGAGACTTGTTGCTCTTTTCCCCAGCCCATACCCACTCCAGATTATCAACTGAACTGAAACCCTACAGCTGCCATAGCTTCATTAATGCTCTTTAATCACAGGACAACTCAAGCGAAACCTCATTACTCGTTTAAAACTCAATAAACTGCAAGACCCTCCATCGATCTGTTGGCCCTCAACATGCACATGGAACCTTCTTCAGCTCAAACCCAATGGACTACACGAATCCAATCATCGACACTCTTGGGAATTTGCTGGGGTGAGACCAGCTTTTCCAAACTATTCGACGTTGTTCATGTTACGCCAAGTCTGTCTGTATTCCTCACCTCAGTATTCATGACCCAGATCCTCAGAGTTCCTGACACTGACTTTGCACACCCAGCGACACACCAGAACTCCTGACTCGTGAGCCGGGTGCTGGAGCATTGGGATTTTCAAACAATTGGATACAAGATTATCACGGTTTTTACTTTACTCCATTTAACCTCAGAAAATCGCATCAAAGCTCCCAACCATGAATCCCCAGTTTATTTTCCCCAAAAAATGTAACACAAGAATTCCTATTGTTTCTTTTAAGCATAAGCCACTTGAAACACCATAATTCCCTTTTCCTCATTAAGGAAACAAAACCCATTCATATGATTTTATTTCTGAAGTCAAAGAAACATGAAATCCTACAATCAGTATTCCTGTGAAGTTTGACATATATCAATCTGCATTATCTATGTGAATCCTTTTTGAATTTATGGGAATACAAATCTTTATGAATCCATTTGATTCAAGTGGATAGGCACTCATAACTTTGGATCAATGTTTCTGAAGGCAGTCTATTGTCAGGTTTCTCCTTGTATCATGTCTGGTCTTGTTTTTGATTGATTGCTTTCTTGGGTCACGAATTTTATTAAACTGTGTGATGATCAGGATGATAACTTCACCTGTTCTGCAGATTCCCTGCTTCTCGGATGAGGGCATTATACAAAGGCACTTTGCCATTTTCCTTTTCCTTTCTGGATAGTGAGTGAGCCTAAATTATGTTCTAGCATCATGTTGCTTTGCCGTCTTCTGAAACCAGGAAAGAGAGTGTAAGAGCTGTGTTAAAAGCTGCAGTTGAAACAGCGTCACAAACTATGGAAAATCTGCAGATGCTGGAAATCCAAAGCAACACACACACACACACACACAAAATGCTGGAGGAACTCAGCAGGCCAGGCAGCATCTATGGAAAAGAGTACAGTCCACGTTTCGGACCGAGACCCTTTTTTTTCTCTCCAGTCTTGCCAAAGGGTCTTAGCCTGAAATGTCGACTGTACTCTTTTCCATAGACGCTGCCTGGCCCGCTGAGTTCCTCCAGTATTTTGTGTGTGTTGCTGGGGTTACTTTCAGTTGGGCACATGATGAATATCTGACAGTGTGCGAGCAAGTGATAATACTCACTGAGACACCTGCAGGATAATCTGAAACATGTCAAAGAATGCCAGTCAGTTACACTGCACAGTGCTGGTGTTTCTAACTCTCCACCCAGCGGGGACATTTATCAGGAACACAGCGTATGCAGGGCCCTTAGTATTATCAAGGATCCCACCCAGCCATCCATCCAGCATATTCTCTGGGAGGAGACTCTGATGCCCAAAAACGAGAACGGTCAGGATGGGAAACAGCTTCTTCCCTCAAGCTTCTGAACTCCCTGGTGCATCGCACAAACCACCAGACAATTTGTACTATACCCTACAATATTTAATTTATGAAGTTTACTTTATCTATGTGTAATTCATTTGTAGATTTAATTCTCATTTTCCTGGGTTATTGTGTGTTGTGTCTATTACTGAGCTTTGCACCCTGGCCTAGGGATATGTTGTTCCATTTGGTGGTATACGTGTATGTAGTTAAATGACAATAATCTTGACCTGATTTGACTTGACTCAACGGTGTTGGTGCAAACAAGGACCATTTTAACCTGGAGTGGATGTTTGCTGTCATTCCTGATCATATTTGACTGGGGGAACCCAACTGGTACCAAACAGGCAGCTCCAACACATTTTAGGTAAAACATTTCCAACAGAAACAATAAACACAGGAGAGGCTTTTAAGAGACACTTGGATAGACCCATGGATATAAGGAGGATAGAGGGATATGAACATAGTGTAGGTAGGAAGGATTAGTGTTAGGGTGTTTTTGATTTGCTTTTTAGCTGGGTTAGCACAACATTGTGGGCTGAATGGCCTGTTCCTGTGCTGTACTCTTCTATGTTCTATGTTAAACTGGACTTTGCTGGCCCTGTAAATGATTGCCCTGGACAGCCACAGTAGGGCCGCTCTCCCACCCACTGCTTTGAAGCAGCAGTTAAAGGGGCCACGGACGTAACAGGAAACTTCAGCAGCTCGTTCCACAGTTTCAAACGTGCTCACACCCAACTGAGCCAGGCTTTCTGAACTTAGGTTATAAATTCACATCAGCTCCCAATGTGCAATGTTGGCATTCATTTCTAGAGGTATGGAATATAAGAGCAGGGATGTGATGTTGAGGCTCTATAAGGCACTCGTGAGACCACACTTGGAGTATTGTATGCAGTTTTGGGCTCCTTATTTTAGAAAGGATAAACTGACATTGGAGAGGGTTCAGAGAAGATTCACGAGAATGATTCCAGGAATGAAAGGGTTACTGTATGATGAACGTCTGGCAGCTCTTGGGCTGTACTCCCTGGAGTTCAAGAGAATGAGGGAGGATCTCATAGAAACATTCTGAATGTTGAAAGGCCTGAACAGATTAGATATGACAAAGTTATTTCCCATGGTAGGGGAGTCCAGGACGAGAGGGCATGACTTCAGGATTGAAGGACGTCCATTTAGAACAGTGATGTGGAGAAATTACTTTAGTCAGAGGATGGTAAATCTGTGGAATTTGTTACCACGAGCGGCTGTGGAGGCCGAGTCATTGGGTGTATTTAAGGCAGAGATAGATAGGTTCTTGATTAGCCAGGGCATCAAAGGGTATGGGGAGAAGGCAGGGGAGTGGGGATGACTGGAAGAATTGGATCAGCCCATGATTAAATGGCAGAACAGACTTGATGGGCCAAATGGCCTACTTCTGCTCCGATATCTTATGGTCTTATGGTCCCTGGTGACTGTATTGGGAGCACGTTCTGAATGGGAGTATCAGCCTGGACACTGCGGGTAGACTGTTCAGAGTGGACAGTCCAGGGTAGGTAGTGCAGGGCACTAGAGCAAGCAGAGATTCTAAGGCAGGGGGCATGGGTGCAACAGGACTGTTCTCACACAGTGTCCAGAGTCACAGCTTCGAAGCTTCAACTATCCACAATGAGGCAAGAGGAGGCTCAGATTTACAAACTATTTATCATTGCGCTGTGATCTTCTGCAGGAAGCTTCAGTTAAAACATCGGCATGAACTGCTCTCAGTGTCAATGTCATTGTCCCCACCACACCAGTGATTTGGAGAGGTTATTGTTCCTCTCTGCTGAACGAGAAGTGACGGTACATGCTTGGACTTCAGCAGTAAGGGAATGGAATTGGAATTGGCTTTTTATTGTCACAGTGAAGAACTTGTCTTTCATACTGCTCCTACGGATCTATCATTACACAGTGTACTGAGGTAGAACAAGGTCACACAATAACAAAAAGCAGAACGTATTTCCACAACTGCAGAGAAAATGCAGGGCAGGCAGACAATGAGGTGCAAAGTTATAATGAGGGAGATTATGTGGTCAAGAGTACAACTTGGTCTTGTATTTGTGTAAGCCTCTGTTAGTCTTGATAGAACATGGATTTGCGCCTTGGAAAGTTTCCAGGGCACAAGCCTGGGCAAAGTATTTTTTATGGAGACTGGCAGTTGCCCAAGTTGCAAGTCTCCCTTCTCCACGCCACCGATGTTGCCCAAGGGAAGGGTACTAGGACCCATACAGCTTGGCACCGGTGTCGTCACAGAGCAATGTGTGGTTAAGTGCCTTGCTCAAGGACACAACACATTGCCTCAGCCAAGGCTCGAACTAGCGACCTTCAGATTACTAGACGAACGCCTTAACCATAACTTGTGCCAACACACAACTTGGTATATTAGAGAATGATTCAATAGTTTTATTCTGGCAAAGGGTAAACTGTTCTTGAGCCTGGGGCATTGTGCTTTCAGGGTTTTGTATCTTCTGCCCAATGGAAGATGGGAGAAGACGGAATTTCCAAGGTTGGTGAGGTCTTCTACATTGGTGGTTTCCAGAAAGTGCAGTCTATTGCTGTCTGCCATGTGATGATCTGGGCTCCTCAAAGGATCTCCAGCTCTTCATGAACCACTGAGCATACAGACACTTACGGAGAAAAGAGAAACGATGACATCAACAATCAATGAATCGCCAGTAATCTCGTGATCTGGACAGCGAAGCAAACACTTCCAACAGGCCTCCCTCGAAGCTAGCCATTCAAAACCTTCTCCTGCTAAACTGTTCACAGTGCATTGAACCAGCCAACCAGATCAGGGCGACTAACCAACATCCATTCGGACCCCGGAGGAGTGTGTAAATCGGCGTTCTGCGAAGACGACACCCTCAACTGCACACTGATGATGGCTTCTCACTTGGAGCCATAACGTCTGCGAACTTTTTGCCAAGCTCGACGATCAACCAAACTTCCATACAGACAATCTTTTAATCTGAGAAGAGTCTTCGCCCACACTATGTACCCTGGAAGCTAACAGAAAGAACCCCTTCATTCCATAGCAGTCTAGACCACCCTCAGCGGTCCATCTCTTTATCTATGCATGATTTTGCATACAGGAGCTACAAGATTGCCTGTAGGTTTGTGAATTTGGTATGGTCAGATGAGAATGTGTCTCTATTTGTGTAAGTGAATTGTCTGAATTTGTCACTGGAAAGGAGGAAGGTGCACACGATGTGATAGGATGTGTGTGTGTGTGTGTGTGTGTGTGTGTGTGTGTGTGTGTGTGTGTGTGTGTGTGTGTGTGTGTGTGTGTGTGTGTGTGTGTGTGTGTGTGTGTGTGTGTGTGTGTGTGTGTGTGTGAATGTGAGAGAGAGAGAGAGAATGCAGAGGTGATCTCTCTAGTGAAACACACTGCTTCAACAGAGGAACAAGCAACAGTTCCCAATAAGGGCACTGTACCACTGAGGTTGTATCGTTGTATCGTTGTCCAGGTGTGAAACAGCACTTCACTCACACCATGACGTATATCAGTGAGGTTATATTGTTGTCCAGGTGTGAGACAGCACTTCACTCAAACCATGACGTATATCAGTGGGGTTGTAACGTTGTCGAGATGTGAAACAGCACTTCACTCACACCGTGACATATATCAGTGAGGCTGTATCGTTGTCCAGGTGTGAAACAGCACTTCACACACACCGTGACGTATATCAGTCAGGTTGTATTGTTGTCCCGGTGGGAGACAGAATTTCACTCACACCGTGACATATATCAGTGAGGTTGTATCATTGCCCAGGTGTGAGACAGCACTTCAGTCACACTGTGACGTATATCAGTGAGGTTGTATCATTGTCCAGGTGTGAGACAGCACTTCAGTCACACTGTGACGTATATCAGTGAGGTTGTATCATTGTCCAGGAGTGATACAGCACTTCACACACACCGCGACGTATATCAGTCAGGTTGTATTGTTGTCCCGGTGGGAGACAGAATTTCACTCACACCGTGACATATATCAGTGAGGTTGTATCGTTGTCCAGGTGGGAGACAGCACCTCACTCACACCGTGACGTATATCAGTGAGCAATTCCTCATCCTCTGAATCTACACCATACTCACACTTCCTTATCCTCGGAATCTACACCATTATCCCACTTCCTCATCCTCTGAGTCTATACCATACTCCCACTTCCTCATCCTCTGAATCTACCCCATACTCCCACTTACTCATCCTCTGAATCTGTACCATACTCCCACTTCCTCATCCTCCGAATCAATACCATACACCCAATTCCTCATCCTCTGAATCTATACAATACTTCCATTTCCTCATCCTCCGAATCTATCCCATACTCCCACTTCCTCATCCTCTGAATCTACACAATACTCCCACTTCCTCATCCTCTGAATCTATTTCATACTCCGACTTCCTCATCCTCTGAATCTACACAATACTCCACCTTCCTCATCCTCAGGATCAACACCACTATCCCACTTCCTCATCCTCTGAATCTACACCAGACTCCCATTTCCTCATCCTCTGGATCTATACCGTACTCCCATTTACTCATCCTCTGAATCTATAGCGTACTCCCATTTCGTCAGTCTCAGGATCTGCACCATGCTCCCACTTCCTCATCATCAGGATCAACACCATACTCCCACTTCCTCATCCGCTGAATCTATACCAGACTCCCACTTCCTCAACTTCCGAATATACACATAACCCCCACATCCTCGTCCTTGCGATCTACACCATTATCCCACTTCCTCATCCTCTGAATCTACAACATACTCCCTTTTCCTCATCCTAGGAATATACACAATACTCCCATTTCCTCATCCTCTGAATCTATACCATACTCCCGCTTCCTCATCCTCTGGATCTGCACCATATTCCCACTTCCTCATCCTCTGAATCTATAACAGACTCCCACTTCCACATCCTCTGAATCAACACCATACTCACGCTTCCTCATCCTCTGGATCTGCACCATATTCCGACTTCCTCATTCTCTGAATCTACACCATACTCCCACATCCACATCCTCTGAATCTGTACCATACTCCCACTTCCTCATCCTCCGAATCAATACCATACACCCAATTCCTCATCCTCTGAATCTATACAATACTTCCATTTCCTCATCCTCCGAATCTATCCCATACTCCCACTTCCTCATCCTCTGAATCTACACAATACTCCCACTTCCTCATCCTCTGAATCTATTTCATACTCCGACTTCCTCATCCTCTGAATCTACACAATACTCCACCTTCCTCATCCTCAGGATCAACACCATTATCCCACTTCCTCATCCTCTGAATCTACACCAGACTCCCATTTCCTCATCCTCTGGATCTATACCGTACTCCCATTTCCTCATCCTCTGGATCTATAGTGTACTCCCATTTTGTCAGTCTCAGGATCTGCACCATGCACCCACTTCCTCATACTCTGGATCTCCACCATAATCCCATTTCCACATCTTCTGAATCTCTACCATACTCCCATTCCCTCATCCTCTGAACCTACACCATACTCCCACTTCCACATCCTCTGAATCGATACCATACTCACGCTTCCTCATCCTCTGAATCTGTACCATACACCCAATTCCTCATCCTCTGAATCTATACAATACTTCCATTTCCTCATCCTCTGAATCTATTTCATACTCCGACTTCCTCATCCTCTGAATCTACACAATACTCCACCTTCCTCATCCTCAGGATCAACACCATTATCCCACTTCCTCATCCTCTGAATCTACACCAGACTCCCATTTCCTCATCCTCTGGATCTATACCGTACTCCCATTTCCTCATCCTCTGGATCTATAGTGTACTCCCATTTTGTCAGTCTCAGGATCTGCACCATGCACCCACTTCCTCATACTCTGGATCTCCACCATAATCCCATTTCCTCATCTTCTGAATCTCTACCATACACCCATTCCCTCATCCTCTGAACCTACACCATACTCCCACTTCCACATCCTCTGAATCGATACCATACTCACGCTTCCTCATCCTCTGAATCTGTACCATACACCCAATTCCTCATCCTCTGAATCTGTACAATACTTCCATTTCCTCATCCTCTGAATCTATTTCATACTCCGACTTCCTCATCCTCTGAATCTACACAATACTCCACCTTCCCCATCCTCAGGATCAACACCATTATCCCACTTCCTCATCCTCTGAATCTACACCAGACTCCCATTTCCTCATCCTCTGGATCTATACCGTACTCCCATTTCCTCATCCTCTGGATCTATATTGTACTCCCATTTTGTCAGTCCCAGGATCTGCACCATGCACCCACTTCCTCATACTCTGGATCTCCACCATAATCCCATTTCCTCATCTTCTGAATCTCTACCATACTCCCATTTCCTCATCCTCTGAACCTACACCATACTCCCACTTCCACATCCTCTGAATCGATACCATACTCCCACTTCCATATCCTCTGAATCGATACCATACTCCCACTTCCTCATCTTCAGAATATACACAATACTCCCACTTCATCATCCTCTGTATCTACAACATTATGCCACTTCCTCATCCTCTGAATGTACACAATACTCCCATTTCCTCATCCTCTGAATCTATTTCATACTCCGACTTCCTCATCCTCTGAATCTACACAATACTCCACCTTCCTCATCCTCAGGATCAACACCATTATCCCACTTCCTCATCCTCTGAATCTACACCAGACTCCCATTTCATCATCCTCTGGATCTATACCGTACTCCCATTTCCTCATCCTCTGGATCTATAGTGTACTCCCATTTTGTCAGTCTCAGGATCTGCACCATGCACCCACTTCCTCATACTCTGGATCTCCACCATAATCCCATTTCCTCATCTTCTGAATCTCTACCATACTCCCATTCCCTCATCCTCTGAACCTACACCATACTCCCACTTCCACATCCTCTGAATCGATACCATACTCACGCTTCCTCATCCTCTGAATCTGTACCATACACCCAATTCCTCATCCTCTGAATCTATACAATACTTCCATTTCCTCATCCTCTGAATCTATTTCATACTCCGACTTCCTCATCCTCTGAATCTACACAATACTCCACCTTCCTCATCCTCAGGATCAACACCATTATCCCACTTCCTCATCCTCTGAATCTACACCAGACTCCCATTTCCTCATCCTCTGGATCTATAGTGTACTCCCATTTTGTCAGTCTCAGGATCTGCACCATGCACCCACTTCCTCATACTCTGGATCTCCACCATAATCCCATTTCCTCATCTTCTGAATCTCTACCATACTCCCATTCCCTCATCCTCTGAACCTACACCATACTCCCACTTCCACATCCTCTGAATCGATACCATACTCACGCTTCCTCATCCTCTGAATCTGTACCATACACCCAATTCCTCATCCTCTGAATCTATACAATACTTCCATTTCCTCATCCTCTGAATCTATTTCATACTCCGACTTCCTCATCCTCTGAATCGATACCATACTCCCACTTCCACATCCTCTGAATCGATACCATACACCCACTTCCACATCCTCTGAATCGATACCATACTCCCACTTCCACATCCTCTGAATCGATACCATACTCCCACTTCCTCATCTTCAGAATATACACAATACTCCCACTTCATCATCCTCTGTATCTACAACATTATGCCACTTCCTCATCCTCTGAATGTACACAATACTCCCATTTCCTCATCCTCTGAATCTATACCGCACTCCCATTTCCTCATCTTCTGAGTCTATACTATAACACCAATTCCTCATCCTCTGAATCTACACCATACTCCCACTTCCTTATCCTCGGAATCTACACCATTATCCCACTTACTCATCCTCTGGATCTGCACCATATTCCCACTTCCTCATCCTCTGAATCTATAACAGACGCCCACTTCCACATCCTATGAATCAACACCATACTCACGCTTCCTCATCCTCTGAATCTGTACCATACACCCAATTCCTCATCCTCTGAATCTATACAATACATCCATTTCCTCATCCTCTGAATCTATTTCATACTCCGACTTCCTCATCCTCTGAATCAACACAATACTCCACCTTCCTCATCCTCAGGATCAACACCATTATCCCACTTCCTCATCCTCTGAATCTACACCAGACTCCCATTTCCTCATCCTCTGGATCTATACCGTACTCCCATTTCCTCATCCTCTGGATCTATAGTGTACTCCCATTTTGTCAGTCTCAGGATCTGCACCATGCACCCACTTCCTCATACTCTGGATCTCCACCATAATCCCATTTCCTCATCTTCTGAATCTCTACCATACTCCCATTCCCTCATCCTCTGAACCTACACCATACTCCCACTTCCACATCCTCTGAATCGATACCATACTCACGCTTCCTCATCCTCTGAATCTGTACCATACACCCAATTCCTCATCCTCTGAATCTATACAATACTTCCATTTCCTCATCCTCTGAATCTATTTCATACTCCGACTTCCTCATCCTCTGAATCTATACCGTACTCCCATTTCCTCATCCTCTGGATCTATAGTGTACTCCCATTTTGTCAGTCTCAGGATCTGCACCATGCACCCACTTCCTCATACTCTGGATCTCCACCATAATCCCATTTCCTCATCTTCTGAATCTCTACCATACTCCCATTCCCTCATCCTCTGAACCTACACCATACTCCCACTTCCACATCCTCTGAATCGATACCATACTCACGCTTCCTCATCCTTTGAATCTGTACCATACACCCAATTCCTCATCCTCTGAATCTATACAATACTTCCATTTCCTCATCCTCTGAATCTATTTCATACTCCGACTTCCTCATCCTCTGAATCTACACAATACTCCACCTTCCTCATCCTCAGGATCAACACCATTATCCCACTTCCTCATCCTCTGAATCTACACCAGACTCCCATTTCCTCATCCTCTGGATCTATACCGTACTCCCATTTCCTCATCCTCTGGATCTATATTGTACTCCCATTTTGTCAGTCTCAGGATCTGCACCATGCACCCACTTCCTCATACTCTGGATCTCCACCATAATCCCATTTCCTCATCTTCTGAATCTCTACCATACTCCCATTTCCTCATCCTCTGAACCTACACCATACTCACACTTCCACATCCTCTGAATCGATACCATACTCCCACTTCCACATCCTCTGAATCGATACCATACTCCCACTTCCTCATCTTCAGAATATACACAATACTCCCACTTCATCATCCTCTGTATCTACAACATTATGCCACTTCCTCATCCTCTGAATGTACACAATACTCCCATTTCCTCATGCTCTGAATATACACAATACTCCCATTTCCTCATCCTCTGAATCTATACCGCACTCCCATTTCCTCATCTTCTGAGTCTATACTATAACACCAATTCCTCATCCTGTGAATCTACACCATACTCCCACTTCCTTATCCTCGGAATCTACACCATTATCCCTCTTCCTCATCCTCTGGATCTGCACCATACTCCCACTTCCTCATCCTCTGGATCTGCACCATACTCCCACTTCCTCATCCTCTGGATCGATACCATACTCCCACTTCCTCATCTTCAGAATATACACAATACTCCCACTTCATCATCCTCTGCATCTACAACTTTATCCCACTTCCTCATCCTCTGAATGTACACAATACTCCCATTTCCTCATCCTCTGAATATACACTATACACCCATTTCCTCATCCTCTGAATCTATACAGCACTCCCATTTCCTCATCTTCTGAGTCTATACTATAACACCAATTCCTCATCCTCTGAATCTACACCATACTCCCCTTCCTTATCCTCGGAATCTACACCATATCCCACTTCCTCATCCTCTGGATCTCCACCATACTCCCACTTCCTCATCCTCTGGATCTACACAATACTTCCATTTCCTCATCCTCTGAATCTATTTCATACTCCGACTTCCTCATCCTCTGAATCTACACAATACTCCACCTTCCTCATCCTCAGGATCAACACCATTATCCCACTTCCTCATCCTCTGAATCTACACCAGACTCCCATTTCCTCATCCTCTGGATCTATATTGTACTCCCATTTTGTCAGTCTCAGGATCTGCACCATGCACCCACTTCCTCATACTCTGGATCTCCACCATAATCCCATTTCCTCATCTTCTGAATCTCTACCATACTCCCATTTCCTCATCCTCTGAACCTACACCATACTCCCACTTCCACATCCTCTGAATCGATACCATACTCCCACTTCCACATCCTCTGAATCGATACCATACTCCCACTTCCTCATCTTCAGAATATACACAATACTCCCACTTCATCATCCTCTGTATCTACAACATTATGCCACTTCCTCATCCTCTGAATGTACACAATACTCCCATTTCCTCATCCTCTGAATCTATACCGCACTCCCATTTCCTCATCTTCTGAGTCTATACTATAACACCAATTCCTCATCCTCTGAATCTACACCATACTCCCACTTCCTTATCCTCGGAATCTACACCATTATCCCACTTACTCATCCTCTGGATCTGCACCATATTCCCACTTCCTCATCCTCTGAATCTATAACAGACGCCCACTTCCACATCCTATGAATCAACACCATACTCACGCTTCCTCATCCTCTGAATCTGTACCATACACCCAATTCCTCATCCTCTGAATCTATACAATACATCCATTTCCTCATCCTCTGAATCTATTTCATACTCCGACTTCCTCATCCTCTGAATCAACACAATACTCCACCTTCCTCATCCTCAGGATCAACACCATTATCCCACTTCCTCATCCTCTGAATCTACACCAGACTCCCATTTCCTCATCCTCTGGATCTATACCGTACTCCCATTTCCTCATCCTCTGGATCTATAGTGTACTCCCATTTTGTCAGTCTCAGGATCTGCACCATGCACCCACTTCCTCATACTCTGGATCTCCACCATAATCCCATTTCCTCATCTTCTGAATCTCTACCATACTCCCATTCCCTCATCCTCTGAACCTACACCATACTCCCACTTCCACATCCTCTGAATCGATACCATACTCACGCTTCCTCATCCTCTGAATCTGTACCATACACCCAATTCCTCATCCTCTGAATCTATACAATACTTCCATTTCCTCATCCTCTGAATCTATTTCATACTCCGACTTCCTCATCCTCTGAATCTATACCGTACTCCCATTTCCTCATCCTCTGGATCTATAGTGTACTCCCATTTTGTCAGTCTCAGGATCTGCACCATGCACCCACTTCCTCATACTCTGGATCTCCACCATAATCCCATTTCCTCATCTTCTGAATCTCTACCATACTCCCATTCCCTCATCCTCTGAACCTACACCATACTCCCACTTCCACATCCTCTGAATCGATACCATACTCACGCTTCCTCATCCTTTGAATCTGTACCATACACCCAATTCCTCATCCTCTGAATCTATACAATACTTCCATTTCCTCATCCTCTGAATCTATTTCATACTCCGACTTCCTCATCCTCTGAATCTACACAATACTCCACCTTCCTCATCCTCAGGATCAACACCATTATCCCACTTCCTCATCCTCTGAATCTACACCAGACTCCCATTTCCTCATCCTCTGGATCTATACCGTACTCCCATTTCCTCATCCTCTGGATCTATATTGTACTCCCATTTTGTCAGTCTCAGGATCTGCACCATGCACCCACTTCCTCATACTCTGGATCTCCACCATAATCCCATTTCCTCATCTTCTGAATCTCTACCATACTCCCATTTCCTCATCCTCTGAACCTACACCATACTCACACTTCCACATCCTCTGAATCGATACCATACTCCCACTTCCACATCCTCTGAATCGATACCATACTCCCACTTCCTCATCTTCAGAATATACACAATACTCCCACTTCATCATCCTCTGTATCTACAACATTATGCCACTTCCTCATCCTCTGAATGTACACAATACTCCCATTTCCTCATGCTCTGAATATACACAATACTCCCATTTCCTCATCCTCTGAATCTATACCGCACTCCCATTTCCTCATCTTCTGAGTCTATACTATAACACCAATTCCTCATCCTGTGAATCTACACCATACTCCCACTTCCTTATCCTCGGAATCTACACCATTATCCCTCTTCCTCATCCTCTGGATCTGCACCATACTCCCACTTCCTCATCCTCTGGATCTGCACCATACTCCCACTTCCTCATCCTCTGGATCGATACCATACTCCCACTTCCTCATCTTCAGAATATACACAATACTCCCACTTCATCATCCTCTGCATCTACAACTTTATCCCACTTCCTCATCCTCTGAATGTACACAATACTCCCATTTCCTCATCCTCTGAATATACACTATACACCCATTTCCTCATCCTCTGAATCTATACAGCACTC
Source organism: Hemitrygon akajei (assembly GCF_048418815.1). Lineage (NCBI taxonomy): Eukaryota > Metazoa > Chordata > Chondrichthyes > Myliobatiformes > Dasyatidae > Hemitrygon > Hemitrygon akajei. The sequence continues at coordinate 13,279,211 of NC_133144.1, forward strand.
CCATTTCCTCATCTTCTGAGTCTATACTATAACACCAATTCCTCATCCTCTGAATCTACACCATACTCCCCTTCCTTATCCTCGGAATCTACACCATATCCCACTTCCTCATCCTCTGGATCTCCACCATACTCCCACTTCCTCATCCTCTGGATCTACACAATACTTCCATTTCCTCATCCTCTGAATCTATTTCATACTCCGACTTCCTCATCCTCTGAATCTACACAATACTCCACCTTCCTCATCCTCAGGATCAACACCATTATCCCACTTCCTCATCCTCTGAATCTACACCAGACTCCCATTTCCTCATCCTCTGGATCTATATTGTACTCCCATTTTGTCAGTCTCAGGATCTGCACCATGCACCCACTTCCTCATACTCTGGATCTCCACCATAATCCCATTTCCTCATCTTCTGAATCTCTACCATACTCCCATTTCCTCATCCTCTGAACCTACACCATACTCCCACTTCCACATCCTCTGAATCGATACCATACTCCCACTTCCACATCCTCTGAATCGATACCATACTCCCACTTCCTCATCTTCAGAATATACACAATACTCCCACTTCATCATCCTCTGTATCTACAACATTATGCCACTTCCTCATCCTCTGAATGTACACAATACTCCCATTTCCTCATCCTCTGAATCTATACCGCACTCCCATTTCCTCATCTTCTGAGTCTATACTATAACACCAATTCCTCATCCTCTGAATCTACACCATACTCCCACTTCCTTATCCTCGGAATCTACACCATTATCCCACATACTCATCCACTGGATCTGCACCATATTCACACTTCCTCATCCTCTGAATCTATAACAGACGCCCACTTCCACATCCTATGAATCAACACCATACTCACGCTTCCTCATCCTCTGAATCTGTACCATACACCCAATTCCTCATCCTCTGAATCTATACAATACTTCCATTTCCTCATCCTCTGAATCTATTTCATACTCCGACTTCCTCATCCTCTGAATCAACACAATACTCCACCTTCCTCATCCTCAGGATCAACACCATTATCCCACTTCCTCATCCTCTGAATCTACACCAGACTCCCATTTCCTCATCCTCTGGATCTATACCGTACTCCCATTTCCTCATCCTCTGGATCTATAGTGTACTCCCATTTTGTCAGTCTCAGGATCTGCACCATGCACCCACTTCCTCATACTCTGGATCTCCACCATAATCCCATTTCCTCATCTTCTGAATCTCTACCATACTCCCATTCCCTCATCCTCTGAACCTACACCATACTCCCACTTCCACATCCTCTGAATCGATACCATACTCACGCTTCCTCATCCTCTGAATCTATTTCATACTCCAACTTCCTCATCCTCTGAATCTACACAATACTCCACCTTCCTCATCCTCAGGATCAACACCATTATCCCACTTCCTCATCCTCTGAATCTACACCAGACTCCCATTTCCTCATCCTCTGGATCTATACCGTACTCCCATTTCCTCATCCTCTGGATCTATAGTGTACTCCCATTTTGTCAGTCTCAGGATCTGCACCATGCACCCACTTCCTCATACTCTGGATCTCCACCATAATCCCATTTCCTCATCTTCTGAATCTCTACCATACTCCCATTCCCTCATCCTCTGAACCTACACCATACTCCCACTTCCACATCCTCTGAATCGATACCATACTCACGCTTCCTCATCCTCTGAATCTGTACCATACACCCAATTCCTCATCCTCTGAATCTATACAATACTTCCATTTCCTCATCCTCTGAATCTATTTCATACTCCGACTTCCTCATCCTCTGAATCTACACAATACTCCACCTTCCTCATCCTCAGGATCAACACCATTATCCCAATTCCTCATCCTCTGAATCTACACCAGACTCCCATTTCCTCATCCTCTGGATCTATACCGTACTCCCATTTCCTCATCCTCTGGATCTATATTGTACTCCCATTTTGTCAGTCTCAGGATCTGCACCATGCACCCACTTCCTCATACTCTGGATCTCCACCATAATCCCATTTCCTAATCTTCTGAATCTCTACCATACTCCCATTTCCTCATCCTCTGAACCTACACCATACTCCCACTTCCACATCCTCTGAATCGATACCATACTCCCACTTCCACATCCTCTGAATCGATACCATACTCCCACTTCCTCATCTTCAGAATATACACAATACTCCCACTTCATCATCCTCTGTATCTACAACATTATGCCACTTCCTCATCCTCTGAATGTACACAATACTCCCATTTCCTCATGCTCTGAATATACACAATACTCCCATTTCCTCATCCTCTGAATCTATACCGCACTCCCATTTCCTCATCTTCTGAGTCTATACTATAACACCAATTCCTCATCCTGTGAATCTACACCATACTCCCACTTCCTTATCCTCGGAATCTACACCATTATCCCTCTTCCTCATCCTCTGGATCTGCACCATACTCCCACTTCCTCATCCTCTGGATCTGCACCATACTCCCACTTCCTCATCCTCTGGATCGATACCATACTCCCACTTCCTCATCTTCAGAATATACACAATACTCCCACTTCATCATCCTCTGTATCTACAACATTATCCCACTTCCTCATCCTCTGAATGTACACAAAACTCCCATTTCCTCATCCTCTGAATATACACTATACACCCATTTCCTCATCCTCTGAATCTATACAGCACTCCCATTTCCTCATCTTCTGAGTCTATACTATAACACCAATTCCTCATCCTCTGAATCTACACCATACTCCCCTTCCTTATCCTCAGAATCTACACCATTATCCCACTTCCTCATCCTCTGGATCTGCACCATACTCCCACTTCCTCATCCTCTGGATCTACACAATACTGCCATTTCCTCATCCACTGAATCTATACCATACTCCCACTTCCTTATTCTCTGAATCTATAAAATGCTCCCACTTCCTCATCCTCCGAATCTATATAATACTCCCAATCACTCATCCTCTGAACCTACACCATTATCCCACTTCCTCATCCTCTGAATGTACACAATATACCCATTTCCTCATCCTCTGAATCTATACCATTCTCCGACATCCTCATCCTCTGAATCTACACAATACTCCAATTTCCTCATCCTCTGAATCTATAACATACTCCAACTTCCTCATCCTCCGAATCTATATAATACTCCCATTCCCTCATCCTCTGAACCTACACCATACTCCCTGTTCCTCATCCTCGGGATCTACACCATTATGCCAATTCCTCATCCTCTGAGTCTATACCATACTCCCTCTTCCTCATCCTCTGAATCTACACCATACTCCCACATCCGCATCCTCTGAATCTACACCATACTCCCACTTCCTCATCCTCTGAATCTACACCATCCTCCTACTTCCTTATCCTCCGAATCTATACCATACTCCCACATCCGCATCCTCTGAATCTACACCATACTCCCACTCACTCATCCTCTGTATCTGCACCATAATCCCATTTCCTCATCCTCTGAATCTATACAATACTCCCAATTCCTCATCCTCTGAATCTATACCATACTCCCACTTTCTCATTTTCAGAATATACACAGTATACCCACTTCCTCATCCTCTGAATCTACACCATACTCCCACTTCCTCATCCTCTGAATCTACACCATACTCCCACTTTCTCATTTTCAGAATATACACAGTATACCCACTTCCTCATCCTCTGAATCTACACCATCCTCCTACTTCCTTATCCTCCGAATCTATACCATACTCCCACATCCGCATCCTCTGAATCCACACCATACTCCCACTCACTCATCCTCTGTATCTGCACCATAATCCCATTTCCTCATCCTCTGAATCTATACAATACTCCCACTTCCTCATCTTCTGAATCTATACCATACTCCCACTTTCTCATTTTCAGAATATACACTGTATACCCACTTCCTCATCCTCGGTATCTACACCATTATCCCACTTCCTCATCCACTGAATGGTCACAATATTCCTATTTCCTCATGCTCTGAATCTACACAATACTCCCACTTCCTTATCGTCGGTATCTACACAATTATCCCACTTCCTCATCCTCTGAATGGTCACAATATTCCTATTTCCTCATGCTCTGAATCTATACCATACTCCCACTTCCTCATCCTCTGAATCAACTCAATACACCCTCTTCCTCATGGTCTGAAACTTCACCATACTCCCACTTCCTCATCCTCAGAATCTACACAATATTCCCACTTCCTCATCCTCTGAATCTATACCATTCTCCCACTTCACCATCCTCTGAATCTATACCATACTCCCACTTCCTCATCCTCTGAATCAACTCAATACACCCTCTTCCTCATGGTCTGAATCTTCACCATACTCCCACTTCCTCATCCTCTGAATCTACACAATATTCCCACTTCTTCATCCTCTGAATCTATACCATTCTCCCACTTCACCATCCTCTGAATCTTTACCATTCTCCCATTTCCTCATCCTCTGAATGTACACAATACTCCCATTTCCTCATCCTCAGAATGTACACAATAATCCCACTTCCTAATCCTCTGAATCTATACCGTACTCCCATTTACTCATCCTCTGAGTCTGTACCATACTTCCAATTCCTCATCCTCCGAATCTATATAATACTCCCATTCTCTCCACCTCCAAACATACACCAGACTCCCACTTCCTCATCCTCTGTAACTACACCATTGTGCCACTTCCTCATCTTCTGAGTCTATTCCATACTCCCACTTCCTCATCCTCTGAATCTACACAATACTCACAGTTCCTCATCCTCTGAATCTACACAATACTCACAGTTCCTCATCCTCTGAACCTACACCATACGCCCACTTCCTTATCCTCCGAATTGATACCATACTCCCACTTCCTCATCCTCTGGATCTGCATTATACTCCCATTTCCTCATCCTCCGAATCTATACCATACTCCCACTTCCTCATCCCCAGAATCTATACAATACTCTCATTTCCTCATCCTCTGAATCTATATCATACTCCCACTTCCTCATCCTGTGAATCTATATAATACTCCCATTCCCTCATCCTCTGAGCCTACACCATTATCCCACTTCCTCATCCTCTGAATGTACACAACATACCCATTTCCTCATCCTCTGAATCTACACCATTCTACGACTTCCTCATCCTCTGAATCTACACAATACTCCAATTTCCTCATCCTCTGAATCTATAACATACTCCCACTTCCTCATCCTCCGAATCTATATAATACTCCCATTCCCTCATCCTCTGAACCTGCACCATACTCCCTCTTCCTCATCCTCGGGATCAACACCATTATGCCACATTCTCATCCTCTGAGTCTATACCATACTCCCACTTCCTCATCCTCTGAATCTACACCATCCTCCTACTTCCTTATCCGCCGAATCTATACCATACTCCAATATCCGCATCCTCTGAATCTACACCATACTCCCACTTTCTCATCCTCTGAATCTATACCATACTCCCACTTCCTCATTCTCTGAATCTATACGATACTCCCATTTCCTCATCCTCTGAATCTACACAATACTCCCACTTCCTTATCATCGGAATCTACACCATTATCCCATTTCCTCATCCTCTGAATCTATACAATACTCCCACTTCCTCATCCTCTGAATCTATACCATACTCCCACTTTCTCATTTTCAGAATATACACAGTATGCCCACTTCCTCATCCTCTGAATCTACACAATACTCCCACTTCACCATCCTCTGAATCTATACCATTCTCCCATTTCCTCATCCTCTGAATGTACATCATACTCCCATTTCCTCATCCTCTGAATCTATACAATACTCCCACTTCATCATCCTCTGAATCTATACCATACTCCCACTTTCTCATTTTCAGAATATACACAGTATACCCACTTCCTCATCCTCAGTATCTGCACCATTATCCCACTTCCTCATCCTCTGAATGGTCACAATATTCCTATTTCCTCATGCTCTGAATCTACACAATACTCCCACTTCCTTATCGTCGGAATCTACACCATTATCCCATTTCCTCATCCTCTGAATCTATACCATACTCCCACTTCCTCATCCTCTGAATCAACTCAATACACCCTCTTCCTCATGGTCTGAATCTTCACCATACTCCCACTTCCTCATCCTCTGAATCTACACAATATTCCCACTTCCTCATCCTCTGAATCTATACCATTCTCCCAATACACCATCCTCTGAATCTATACCGTACTCCCATTTACTCATCCTCTGAGTCTGTACCATACTTCCAATCCCTCATCCTCCGAATCTATATAATACTCCCATTCTCTCCACCTCCAAACATACACCAGACACCCACTTCCTCATCCTCTGTATGTACACCATTGTGCCACTTCCTCATCTTCTGAGTCTATTCCACACTCCCACTTCCTCATCCTCTGAATCTACACAATACTCACAGTTCCTCATCCTCTGAACCTACACCATACGCACACTTCCTCATCCTCTGGGTCTGCATCATACTCCCATTTCCTCATCCTCCGAATCTATACCATACTCCCACTTCCTCATCCCCAGAATCTATACAATACTCTCATTTCCTCATCCTCTGAATCTATATCATACTCCCACTTCCTCATCCTGTGAATCTACATAATACTCCCACTTCATCATCCTCTGAATCTATATCATACTCCAACTTCCTCATCCTCTGAATCTACACAATACTCCCATTTCCTCATCCTCTGAATCTACACAATACTCCCACTTCCTCATCCTCTGAATCTATACAATACTCCCACTTCAGAATATACACAATACGCCCACTTCCTCATCCTCGGTATCTACACCATTATCCCACTTCCACATCCTCTGAATGTACACATTACTCCCATTTGCTCATCCTCTGTATGTACACAATAGTCCCACTTCCTCATCCTCTGAATCTATACCGGTCTCCCATTTCCTCATCCACTGAGTCTATACCATACTCCCACTTCCTCATCCTCTGAATCTACACCATACTCCCACTTTCTCATTTTCAGAATATACACAGTATACCCACTTCCTCATCCTCTGAATCTACACCATCCTCCTACTTCCTTATCCTCCGAATCTATACCATACTCCCACATCCGCATCCTCTGAATCTACACCATACTCCCACTCACTCATCCTCTGTATCTGCACCATAATCCCATTTCCTCATCCTCTGAATCTATACAATACTCCCACGTCCTCATCATCTGAATCTATACCATACTCCCACTTTCTCATTTTCAGAATATACACAGTATACCCACTTCCTCATCCTCGGTATCTACACCATTATCCCACTTCCTCATCCTCTGAATGGTCACAATATTCCTATTTCCTCATGCTCTGAATCTACACAATACTCCCACTTCCTTATCGTCGGTATCTACACCATTATCCCACTTCCTCATCCTCTGAATGGTCACAATATTCCTATTTCCTCATGCTCTGAATCTATACCATACTCCCACATCCTCATCCTCTGAATCAACTCAATACACCCTCTTCCTCATGGTCTGAATCTTCACCATACTCCCACCTCCTCATCCTCTGAATCTACACAATATTCCCACTTCCTCATCCTCTGAATCTATACCAGTCACCCACTTCACCATCCTCTGAATCTATACCATTCTCCCACTTCCTCATCCTCTGAATGTACACAATACTCCCATTTCCTCATCCTCAGAATGTACACAATAATCCCAATTCCTCATCCTCTGAATCTATACCGTACGCCCATTTACTCATCCTCTGAGTCTGTACCATACTTCCAATTCCTCATCCTCCGAATCTATATAATACTCCCATTCTCTCCACCTTCAAACATACACCAGATTCCCACTTCCTCATCCTCTGAATCTACACAATACTCCACCTTCCTCATCCTCTGAATCTATACCATACTCCCACTTCCTCATCTTCAGAATATACACAATACGCCCACTTCCTCATCCTCTGAATGTACACATTACTCCCATTTGCTCATCCTCTGTATGTACACAATAGTCCCACTTCCTCATCCTCTGAATCTATACCGGTCTCCCATTTCCTCATCCACTGAGTCTATACCATACTCCCACTTCCTCATCCTCCGAATCCATATAATACTCCCATTCCCTCATCCTCTGAACCTACACCATTATCCCACTTCCTCATCCTCTGAATGTACACAACATACCCATTTCCTCATCCTCTGAATCTACACCATTCTACGACTTCCTCATCCTCTGAATCTACACAATACTCCAATTTCCTCATCCTCTGAATCTATAACATACTCCCACTTCCTCATCCTCCGAATCTATATAATACTCCCATTCCCTCATCCTCTGAACCTGCACCATACTCCCTCTTCCTCATCCTCGGGATCAACACCATTATGCCACTTCCTCATCCTCTGAGTCTATACCATACTCCCACTTCCTCATCCTCTGAATCTACACCATACTCCCACTTCCTCATTCTCTGAAACTACACCATCCTCCTACTTCCTTATCCGCCGAATCTATACCATACTCCAACATCCGCATCCTCTGAATCTACACCATACTCCCACTTTCTCATCCTCTGAATCTATACCATACTCCCACTTCCTCATTCTCTGAATCTATACGATACTCCCATTTCCTCATCCTCTGAATCTACACAATACTCCCACTTCCTTATCGTCGGAATCTACACCATTATCCCATTTCCTCATCTTCTGAATCTACACAATACTCCCACTTCCTTATCATCGGAATCTACACCATTATCCCATTTCCTCATCCTCTGAATCTATACAATACTCCCACTTCCTCATCCTCTGAATCTATACCATACTCCCACTTTCTCATTTTCAGAATATACACAGTATGCCCACTTCCTCATCCTCTGAATCTACACAATACTCCCACTTCACCATCCTCTGAATCTATACCATTCTCCCATTTCCTCATCCTCTGAATGTACATCATACTCCCATTTCCTCATCCTCTGAATCTATACAATACTCCCACTTCATCATCCTCTGAATCTATACCATACTCCCACTTTCTCATTTTCAGAATATACACAGTATACCCACTTCCTCATCCTCAGTATCTGCACCATTATCCCACTTCCTCATCCTCTGAATGGTCACAATATTCCTATTTCCTCATGCTCTGAATCTACACAATACTCCCACTTCCTTATCGTCGGAATCTACACCATTATCCCATTTCCTCATCCTCTGAATCTATACCATACTCCCACTTCCTCATCCTCTGAATCAACTCAATACACCCTCTTCCTCATGGTCTGAATCTTCACCATACTCCCACTTCCTCATCCTCTGAATCTACACAATATTCCCACTTCCTCATCCTCTGAATCTATACCATTCTCCCAATACACCATCCTCTGAATCTATACCGTACTCCCATTTACTCATCCTCTGAGTCTGTACCATACTTCCAATCCCTCATCCTCCGAATCTATATAATACTCCCATTCTCTCCACCTCCAAACATACACCAGACACCCACTTCCTCATCCTCTGTATGTACACCATTGTGCCACTTCCTCATCTTCTGAGTCTATTCCACACTCCCACTTCCTCATCCTCTGAATCTACACAATACTCACAGTTCCTCATCCTCTGAACCTACACCATACGCACACTTCCTCATCCTCTGGGTCTGCATCATACTCCCATTTCCTCATCCTCCGAATCTATACCATACTCCCACTTCCTCATCCCCAGAATCTATACAATACTCTCATTTCCTCATCCTCTGAATCTATATCATACTCCCACTTCCTCATCCTGTGAATCTACATAATACTCCCACTTCATCATCCTCTGAATCTATATCATACTCCAACTTCCTCATCCTCTGAATCTACACAATACTCCCATTTCCTCATCCTCTGAATCTACACAATACTCCCACTTCCTCATCCTCTGAATCTATACAATACTCCCACTTCAGAATATACACAATACGCCCACTTCCTCATCCTCGGTATCTACACCATTATCCCACTTCCACATCCTCTGAATGTACACATTACTCCCATTTGCTCATCCTCTGTATGTACACAATAGTCCCACTTCCTCATCCTCTGAATCTATACCGGTCTCCCATTTCCTCATCCACTGAGTCTATACCATACTCCCACTTCCTCATCCTCTGAATCTACACCATACTCCCACTTTCTCATTTTCAGAATATACACAGTATACCCACTTCCTCATCCTCTGAATCTACACCATCCTCCTACTTCCTTATCCTCCGAATCTATACCATACTCCCACATCCGCATCCTCTGAATCTACACCATACTCCCACTCACTCATCCTCTGTATCTGCACCATAATCCCATTTCCTCATCCTCTGAATCTATACAATACTCCCACGTCCTCATCATCTGAATCTATACCATACTCCCACTTTCTCATTTTCAGAATATACACAGTATACCCACTTCCTCATCCTCGGTATCTACACCATTATCCCACTTCCTCATCCTCTGAATGGTCACAATATTCCTATTTCCTCATGCTCTGAATCTACACAATACTCCCACTTCCTTATCGTCGGTATCTACACCATTATCCCACTTCCTCATCCTCTGAATGGTCACAATATTCCTATTTCCTCATGCTCTGAATCTATACCATACTCCCACATCCTCATCCTCTGAATCAACTCAATACACCCTCTTCCTCATGGTCTGAATCTTCACCATACTCCCACCTCCTCATCCTCTGAATCTACACAATATTCCCACTTCCTCATCCTCTGAATCTATACCAGTCACCCACTTCACCATCCTCTGAATCTATACCATTCTCCCACTTCCTCATCCTCTGAATGTACACAATACTCCCATTTCCTCATCCTCAGAATGTACACAATAATCCCAATTCCTCATCCTCTGAATCTATACCGTACGCCCATTTACTCATCCTCTGAGTCTGTACCATACTTCCAATTCCTCATCCTCCGAATCTATATAATACTCCCATTCTCTCCACCTTCAAACATACACCAGATTCCCACTTCCTCATCCTCTGAATCTACACAATACTCCACCTTCCTCATCCTCTGAATCTATACCATACTCCCACTTCCTCATCTTCAGAATATACACAATACGCCCACTTCCTCATCCTCTGAATGTACACATTACTCCCATTTGCTCATCCTCTGTATGTACACAATAGTCCCACTTCCTCATCCTCTGAATCTATACCGGTCTCCCATTTCCTCATCCACTGAGTCTATACCATACTCCCACTTCCTCATCCTCCGAATCCATATAATACTCCCATTCCCTCATCCTCTGAACCTACACCATTATCCCACTTCCTCATCCTCTGAATGTACACAACATACCCATTTCCTCATCCTCTGAATCTACACCATTCTACGACTTCCTCATCCTCTGAATCTACACAATACTCCAATTTCCTCATCCTCTGAATCTATAACATACTCCCACTTCCTCATCCTCCGAATCTATATAATACTCCCATTCCCTCATCCTCTGAACCTGCACCATACTCCCTCTTCCTCATCCTCGGGATCAACACCATTATGCCACTTCCTCATCCTCTGAGTCTATACCATACTCCCACTTCCTCATCCTCTGAATCTACACCATACTCCCACTTCCTCATTCTCTGAAACTACACCATCCTCCTACTTCCTTATCCGCCGAATCTATACCATACTCCAACATCCGCATCCTCTGAATCTACACCATACTCCCACTTTCTCATCCTCTGAATCTATACCATACTCCCACTTCCTCATTCTCTGAATCTATACGATACTCCCATTTCCTCATCCTCTGAATCTACACAATACTCCCACTTCCTTATCGTCGGAATCTACACCATTATCCCATTTCCTCATCTTCTGAATCTAAACAATACTCCCACTTCCTCATCCTCTGAATCTATACCATACTCCCACTTTCTCATTTTCAGAATATACACAGTATGCCCACTTCCTCATCCTCTGAATCTACACCATACTCCCACTTCCTCATCCTCTGAATCTACACAATACTCCCACTTCACCATCCTCTGAATCTATACCATTCTCCCATTTCCTCATCCTCTGAATGTACATCATACTCCCATTTCCTCATCCTCTGAATCTATACAATACTCCCACTTCATCATCCTCTGAATCTATACCATACTCCCACTTTCTCATTTTCAGAATATACACAGTATACCCACTTCCTCATCCTCGGTATCTGCACCATTATCCCACTTCCTCATCCTCTGAATGGTCACAATATTCCTATTTCCTCATGCTCTGAATCTACACAATACTCCCACTTCCTTATCGTCGGAATCTACACCATTATCCCATTTCCTCATCCTCTGAATCTATACCATACTCCCACTTCCTCATCCTCTGAATCAACTCAATACACCCTCTTCCTCATGGTCTGAATCTTCACCATACTCCCACTTCCTCATCCTCTGAATCTACACAATATTCCCACTTCCTCATCCTCTGAATCTATACCATTCTCCCAATACACCATCCTCTGAATCTATACCATTCTCCCATTTCCTCATCTTCTGAATGAACATCATACTCCCACTTCCTCATCCTCTGGATCTGCATCATACTCCCATTTCCTCATCCTCCGAATCTATAACATACTCCCACTTCCTCATCCCCAGAATCTATACAATACTCTCATTTCCTCATCCTCTGAATCTATATCATACCCACTTCCTCATCCTGTGAATCTACATAATACTCCCACTTCGTCATCCTCTGAATCTATATCATACTCCCATTTCCTCATCCTCTGAATCTACACAATACTCCCACTTCCTTATCATCGGAATCTACACCATTATCCCATTTCCTCATCCTCTGAATCTATACAATACTCCCACTTCCTCATCCTCTGAATCTATACCATACTCCCACTTTCTCATTTTCAGAATATACACAGTATGCCCACTTCCTCATCCTCTGAATCTACACAATACTCCCACTTCACCATCCTCTGAATCTATACCATTCTCCCATTTCCTCATCCTCTGAATGTACATCATACTCCCATTTCCTCATCCTCTGAATCTATACAATACTCCCACTTCATCATCCTCTGAATCTATACCATACTCCCACTTTCTCATTTTCAGAATATACACAGTATACCCACTTCCTCATCCTCGGTATCTGCACCATTATCCCACTTCCTCATCCTCTGAATGGTCACAATATTCCTATTTCCTCATGCTCTGAATCTACACAATACTCCCACTTCCTTATCGTCGGAATCTACACCATTATCCCATTTCCTCATCCTCTGAATCTATACCATACTCCCACTTCCTCATCCTCTGAATCAACTCAATACACCCTCTTCCTCATGGTCTGAATCTTCACCATACTCCCACTTCCTCATCCTCTGAATCTACACAATATTCCCACTTCCTCATCCTCTGAATCTATACCATTCTCCCAATACACCATCCTCTGAATCTATACCGTACTCCCATTTACTCATCCTCTGAGTCTGTACCATACTTCCAATCCCTCATCATCCGAATCTATATAATACTCCCATTCTCTCCACCTCCAAACATACACCAGACACCCACTTCCTCATCCTCTGTATGTACACCATTGTGCCACTTCCTCATCTTCTGAGTCTATTCCACACTCCCACTTCCTCATCCTCTGAATCTACACAATACTCACAGTTCCTCATCCTCTGAACCTACACCATACGCACACTTCCTTATCCTCCGAATTGATACCATACTCCCACATCCTCATCCTCTGAATCTACACCATACTCCCACTTCCTCATCCTCTGGGTCTGCATCATACTCCCATTTCCTCATCCTCCGAATCTATACCATACTCCCACTTCCTCATCCCCAGAATCTATACAATACTCTCATTTCCTCATCCTCTGAATCTATATCATACTCCCACTTCCTCATCCTGTGAATCTACATAATACTCCCACTTCATCATCCTCTGAATCTATATCATACTCCAACTTCCTCATCCTCTGAATCTACACAATACTCCCATTTCCTCATCCTCTGAATCTACACAATACTCCCACTTCCTCATCCTCTGAATCTATACAATACTCCCACTTCAGAATATACACAATACGCCCACTTCCTCATCCTCGGTATCTACACCATTATCCCACTTCCACATCCTCTGAATGTACACATTACACCCATTTGCTCATCCTCTGTATGTACACAATAGTCCCACTTCCTCATCCTCTGAATCTATACCGGTCTCCCATTTCCTCATCCACTGAGTCTATACCATACTCCCACTTCCTCATCCTCTGAATCTACACCATACTCCCACTTTCTCATTTTCAGAATATACACAGTATACCCACTTCCTCATCCTCTGAATCTACACCATCCTCCTACTTCCTTATCCTCCGAATCTATACCATACTCCCACATCCGCATCCTCTGAATCTACACCATACTCCCACTCACTCATCCTCTGTATCTGCACCATAATCCCATTTCCTCATCCTCTGAATCTATACAATACTCCCACGTCCTCATCATCTGAATCTATACCATACTCCCACTTTCTCATTTTCAGAATATACACAGTATACCCACTTCCTCATCCTCGGTATCTACACCATTATCCCACTTCCTCATCCTCTGAATGGTCACAATATTCCTATTTCCTCATGCTCTGAATCTACACAATACTCCCACTTCCTTATCGTCGGTATCTACACCATTATCCCACTTCCTCATCCTCTGAATGGTCACAATATTCCTATTTCCTCATGCTCTGAATCTATACCATACTCCCACTTCCTCATCCTCTGAATCAACTCAATACACCCTCTTCCTCATGGTCTGAATCTTCACCATACTCCCACCTCCTCATCCTCTGAATCTACACAATATTCCCACTTCCTCATCCTCTGAATCTATACCATTCTCCCACTTCACCATCCTCTGAATCTATACCATTCTCCCACTTCCTCATCCTCTGAATGTACATCATACTGCCACTTCCTCATCCTCTGAATGTACACAATACTCCCATTTCCTCATCCTCAGAATGTACACAATAATCCCAATTCCTCATCCTCTGAATCTATACCGTACGCCCATTTACTCATCCTCTGAGTCTGTACCATACTTCCAATTCCTCATCCTCCGAATCTATATAATACTCCCATTCTCTCCACCTTCAAACATACACCAGATTCCCACTTCCTCATCCTCTGAATCTACACAATACTCCACCTTCCTCATCCTCTGAATCTATACCATACTCCCACTTCCTCATCTTCAGAATATACACAATACGCCCACTTCCTCATCCTCTGAATGTACACATTACTCCCATTTGCTCATCCTCTGTATGTACACAATAGTCCCACTTCCTCATCCTCTGAATCTATACCGGTCTCCCATTTCCTCATCCACTGAGTCTATACCATACTCCCACTTCCTCAACCTCCGAATCTATATAATACTCCCATTCCCTCATCCTCTGAACCTACACCATTATCCCACTTCCTCATCCTCTGAATGTACACAACATACCCATTTCCTCATCCTCTGAATCTACACCATTCTACGACTTCCTCATCCTCTGAATCTACACAATACTCCAATTTCCTCATCCTCTGAATCTATAACATACTCCCACTTCCTCATCCTCCGAATCTATATAATACTCCCATTCCCTCATCCTCTGAACCTGCACCATACTCCCTCTTCCTCATCCTCGGGATCAACACCATTATGCCACTTCCTCATCCTCTGAGTCTATACCATACTCCCACTTCCTCATCCTCTGAATCTACACCATACTCCCACTTCCTCATTCTCTGAACCTACACCATCCTCCTACTTCCTTATCCGCCGAATCTATACCATACTCCAACATCCGCATCCTCTGAATCTACACCATACTCCCACTTTCTCATCCTCTGAATCTATACCATACTCCCACTTCCTCATTCTCTGAATCTATACGATACTCCCATTTCCTCATCCTCTGAATCTACACAATACTCCCACTTCCTTATCGTCGGAATCTACACCATTATCCCATTTCCTCATCTTCTGAATCTAAACAATACTCCCACTTCCTCATCCTCTGAATCTACACAATACTCCAATTTCCTCATCCTCTGAATCTATAACATACTCCCACTTCCTCATCCTCCGAATCTATATAATACTCCCATTCCCTCATCCTCTGAACCTGCACCATACTCCCTCTTCCTCATCCTCGGGATCAACACCATTATGCCACTTCCTCATCCTCTGAGTCTATACCATACTCCCACTTCCTCATCCTCTGAATCTACACCATACTCCCACTTCCTCATTCTCTGAACCTACACCATCCTCCTACTTCCTTATCCGCCGAATCTATACCATACTCCAACATCCGCATCCTCTGAATCTACACCATACTCCCACTTTCTCATCCTCTGAATCTATACCATACTCCCACTTCCTCATTCTCTGAATCTATACGATACTCCCATTTCCTCATCCTCTGAATCTACACAATACTCCCACTTCCTTATCGTCGGAATCTACACCATTATCCCATTTCCTCATCTTCTGAATCTAAACAATACTCCCACTTCCTCATCCTCTGAATCTATACCATACTCCCACTTTCTCATTTTCAGAATATACACAGTATGCCCACTTCACCATCCTCTGAATCTATACCATTCTCCCATTTCCTCATCCTCTGAATGTACATCATACTCCCATTTCCTCATCCTCTGAATCTATACAATACTCCCACTTCATCATCCTCTGAATCTATACCATACTCCCACTTTCTCATTTTCAGAATATACACAGTATACCCACTTCCTCATCCTCGGTATCTGCACCATTATCCCACTTCCTCATCCTCTGAATGGTCACAATATTCCTATTTCCTCATGCTCTGAATCTACACAATACTCCCACTTCCTTATCGTCGGAATCTACACCATTATCCCATTTCCTCATCCTCTGAATCTATACCATACTCCCACTTCCTCATCCTCTGAATCAACTCAATACACCCTCTTCCTCATGGTCTGAATCTTCACCATACTCCCACTTCCTCATCCTCTGAATCTACACAATATTCCCACTTCCTCATCCTCTGAATCTATACCATTCTCCCAATACACCATCCTCTGAATCTATACCATTCTCCCATTTCCTCATCTTCTGAATGAACATCATACTCCCACTTCCTCATCCTCTGGATCTGCATCATACTCCCATTTCCTCATCCTCCGAATCTATAACATACTCCCACTTCCTCATCCCCAGAATGTATACAATACTCTCATTTCCTCATCCTCTGAATCTATATCATACCCACTTCCTCATCCTGTGAATCTACATAATACTCCCACTTCGTCATCCTCTGAATCTATATCATACTCCAACTTCCTCATCCTCTGAATCTACACAATACTTCCATTTCCTCATCCTCTGAATCTACACAATAGTCCCACTTCCTCATCATCTGAATCTATACCGGTCTCCCATTTCCTCATCCACTGAGTCTATACCATACTCCCACTTCCTCATCCTCCGAATCTATATAATACTCCCATTCCCTCATCCTCTGAACCTACACCATTATCCCACTTCCTCTTCCTCTGAATGTACACAATATACCCATTTCCTCATCCTTTGAATCTATACCATTCTCCGACTTCCTCATCCTCTGAATCTACATAATACTCCAATTTCCTCATCCTCTGAATCTATAACATACTCCAACTTCCTCATCGTCCGAATCCATATAATACTCCTATTCCCTCATCCTGTGAACCTACACCATACTACCACTTCCTCATCCTCGGGATCTACACCATTATGCCACTTCCTCATCCTCTGAGTCTATACCATACTCCCACTTCCACATCCTCTGAATCTACACCATACTCACACTTCCTCATTCTCTGAACCTACACCATCCTCCTACTTCCTTATCCTCCGAATCTATACCATACTCCCACATCCGCATCCTCTGAATCTACACCATACTCCCACTCACTCATCCTCTGTATCTGCACCATAATCCCATTTCCTCATCCTCTGAATCTATACAATACTCCCACTTCCTCATCCCCTGAATCTATACCATACTCCCACTTTCTCATTTTCAGAATATACACAGTATACCCACTTCCTCATCCTCTGAATCTACACCATACTCCCACTTCCTCATCCTCTGAATCTACACCATACTCCCACTCACTCATCCTCTGTATCTGCACCATAATCCCATTTCCTCATCCTCTGAATCTATACCATACTCCCACTTCCTCATCCTCTGAATCAACTCAATACACCCTCTTCCTCATGGTCTGAATCTTCACCATACTCCCACTTCCTCATCCTCTGAATCTACACAATATTCCTACTTCCTCAACCTCTGAATCTATACCATTCTCCCACTTCACCATCCTTTGAATCTATACCATTCTCCCATTTCCTCATCCTCTGAATGTACATCATACTCCCACTTCCTCATCCTCTGAATGTACACAATACTCCCATTTCCTCATCCTCAGAATGTACACAATAATCCCACTTCCACATCCTCTGAATCTATACCGTGCTCCCATTTACTCATCCTCTGAGTCTGTACCATACTTCCAATTCCTCATCCTCCGAATCT
This sequence comes from Hemitrygon akajei, assembly GCF_048418815.1. Taxonomy (NCBI): domain Eukaryota; kingdom Metazoa; phylum Chordata; class Chondrichthyes; order Myliobatiformes; family Dasyatidae; genus Hemitrygon; species Hemitrygon akajei. The sequence continues at coordinate 13,297,934 of NC_133144.1, forward strand.
ATATAATACTCCCATTCTCTCCACCTCCAAACATACACCAGACTCCCACTTCCTCATCCTCTGTATATACACCATTGTGCCACTTCCTCATCTTCTGAGTCTATTCCATACTCCCACTTCCTCATCCTCTGAATCTACACAATACTCACAGTTCCTCATCCTCTGAACCTACACCATACGCCCACTTCCTTATCCTCCGAATTGATACCATACTCACAAATCCTCATCCCCAGAATCTATACAATACTCTCATTTCCTCATCCTCTGAATCTATATCATACTCCCACTTCCTCATCCTGTGAATCTACATAATACTCCCACTTCGTCATCCTCTGAATCTATATCATACTCCAACTTCCTCATCCTCTGAATCTACACAATACTCCCATTTCCTCATCCTCTGAATCTACACAATACTCCCACTTCCTCATCCTCTGAATCTATACCATACTCCCACTTCCTCATCTTCAGAATATACACAATACGCCCACTTCCTCATCCTCGGTATCTACATAATTATCCCACTTCCACATCTTCTGAATGTACACATTACTCCCATTTGCTCATCCTCTGTATGTACACAATAGTCCCACTACCTCATCATCTGAATCTATACCGGTCTCCCATTTCCTCATCCACTGAGTCTATACCATACTCCCACTTCCTCATCCTCCGAATCTATATAATACTCCCATTCCCTCATCCTCTGAACCTACACCATACGCCCACTTCCTTATCCTCCGAATCAATACCATACTCCCACTTCCTCATCCTCTGGATCTGCACCATAAACCCATTTCCTCATCCTCTGAATCTATACAATACTCCCACGTCCTCATCATCTGAATCTATACCATATTCCCACTTTCTCATTTTCAGAATATACACAGTATACCCACTTCCTCATCCTCGGTATCTACACCATTATCCCACTTCCTCATCCTCTGAATGGTCACAATATTCCTATTTCCTCATGCTCTGAATCTACACAATACTCCCACTTCCTTATCGTCGGTATCTACACCATTATCCCACTTCCTCATCCTCTGAATGGTCACAATATTCCTATTTCCTCATGCTCTGAATCTATACCATACTCCCACTTCCTCATCCTCTGAATCAACTCAATACACCCTCTTCCTCATGGTCTGAATCTTCACCATACTCCCACCTCCTCATCCTCTGAATCTACACAATATTCCCACTTCCTCATCCTCTGAATCTATACCATTCTCCCACTTCACCATCCTCTGAATCTATACCATTCTCCCACTTCCTCATCCTCTGAATGTACACAATAATCCCACTTCCTCATCCTCTGAATCTATACCGTACGCCCATTTACTCATCCTCTGAGTCTGTACCATACTTCCAATTCCTCATCCTCCGAATCTATATAATACTCCCATTCTCTCCACCTTCAAACATACACCAGATTCCCACTTCCTCATCCTCTGAATCTACACAATACTCCACCTTCCTCATCCTCTGAATCTATACCATACTCCCACTTCCTCATCTTCAGAATATACACAATACGCCCACTTCCTCATCCTCTGAATGTACACCTTATACCCATTTCCTCATCCTCTGAATCTATACCATTCTCCGACTTCCTCATCCTCTGAATCTACACAATACTCCAATTTCCTCATCCACTGAATCTATATCATACTCCCACTTCCTCATCCTCCGAATCTATATAATACTCCCATTCCCTCTTCCTCTGAACCTACACCATACTCCCTCTTCCTCATCCTCGGGATCAACACCATTATGCCACTTCCTCATCCTCTGAGTCTATACCATACTCCCACTTCCTCAACTTCAGAATATACACAATACGCCCACTTCCTCATCCTCGGTATCTACACCATTATCCCACTTCCACATCCTCTGAATGTACACAATAGTCCCACTTCCTCATCCTCTGAATCTATACCATTCTCCCAATACACCATCCTCTGAATCTATACCATTCTCCCATTTCCTCATCTTCTGAATGAACATCATACTCCCACTTCCTCATCCTCTGGATCTGCATCATACTCCCATTTCCTCATCCTCCGAATCTATAACATACTCCCACTTCCTCATCCCCAGAATGTATACAATACTCTCATTTCCTCATCCTCTGAATCTATATCATACCCACTTCCTCATCCTGTGAATCTACATAATACTCCCACTTCGTCATCCTCTGAATCTATATCATACTCCAACTTCCTCATCCTCTGAATCTACACAATACTTCCATTTCCTCATCCTCTGAATCTACACAATAGTCCCACTTCCTCATCATCTGAATCTATACCGGTCTCCCATTTCCTCATCCACTGAGTCTATACCATACTCCCACTTCCTCATCCTCCGAATCTATATAATACTCCCATTCCCTCATCCTCTGAACCTACACCATTATCCCACTTCCTCTTCCTCTGAATGTACACAATATACCCATTTCCTCATCCTTTGAATCTATACCATTCTCCGACTTCCTCATCCTCTGAATCTACATAATACTCCAATTTCCTCATCCTCTGAATCTATAACATACTCCAACTTCCTCATCGTCCGAATCCATATAATACTCCTATTCCCTCATCCTGTGAACCTACACCATACTCCCACTTTCTCATTTTCAGAATATACACAGTATACCCACTTCCTCATCCTCTGAATCTACACCATACTCCCACTTCCTCATCCTCTGAATCTACACCATACTCCCACTCACTCATCCTCTGTATCTGCACCATAATCCCATTTCCTCATCCTCTGAATCTATACCATACTCCCACTTCCTCATCCTCTGAATCAACTCAATACACCCTCTTCCTCATGGTCTGAATCTTCACCATACTCCCACTTCCTCATCCTCTGAATCTACACAATATTCCTACTTCCTCAACCTCTGAATCTATACCATTCTCCCACTTCACCATCCTCTGAATCTATACCATTCTCCCATTTCCTCATCCTCTGAATGTACATCATACTCCCACTTCCTCATCCTCTGAATGTACACAATACTCCCATTTCCTCATCCTCAGAATGTACACAATAATCCCACTTCCACATCCTCTGAATCTATACCGTGCTCCCATTTACTCATCCTCTGAGTCTGTACCATACTTCCAATTCCTCATCCTCCGAATCTATATAATACTCCCATTCTCTCCACCTCCAAACATACACCAGACTCCCACTTCCTCATCCTCTGTATATACACCATTGTGCCACTTCCTCATCTTCTGAGTCTATTCCATACTCCCACTTCCTCATCCTCTGAATCTACACAATACTCACAGTTCCTCATCCTCTGAACCTACACCATACGCCCACTTCCTTATCCTCCGAATTGATACCATACTCACAAATCCTCATCCCCAGAATCTATACAATACTCTCATTTCCTCATCCTCTGAATCTATATCATACTCCCACTTCCTCATCCTGTGAATCTACATAATACTCCCACTTCGTCATCCTCTGAATCTATATCATACTCCAACTTCCTCATCCTCTGAATCTACACAATACTCCCACTTCCTCATCCTCTGAATCTATACCATACTCCCACTTCCTCATCTTCAGAATATACACAATACGCCCACTTCCTCATCCTCGGTATCTACATAATTATCCCACTTCCACATCTTCTGAATGTACACATTACTCCCATTTGCTCATCCTCTGTATGTACACAATAGTCCCACTACCTCATCATCTGAATCTATACCGGTCTCCCATTTCCTCATCCACTGAGTCTATACCATACTCCCACTTCCTCATCCTCCGAATCTATATAATACTCCCATTCCCTCATCCTCTGAACCTACACCATACGCCCACTTCCTTATCCTCCGAATCAATACCATACTCCCACTTCCTCATCCTCTGGATCTGCACCATAAACCCATTTCCTCATCCTCTGAATCTATACAATACTCCCACGTCCTCATCATCTGAATCTATACCATATTCCCACTTTCTCATTTTCAGAATATACACAGTATACCCACTTCCTCATCCTCGGTATCTACACCATTATCCCACTTCCTCATCCTCTGAATGGTCACAATATTCCTATTTCCTCATGCTCTGAATCTACACAATACTCCCACTTCCTTATCGTCGGTATCTACACCATTATCCCACTTCCTCATCCTCTGAATGGTCACAATATTCCTATTTCCTCATGCTCTGAATCTATACCATACTCCCACTTCCTCATCCTCTGAATCAACTCAATACACCCTCTTCCTCATGGTCTGAATCTTCACCATACTCCCACCTCCTCATCCTCTGAATCTACACAATATTCCCACTTCCTCATCCTCTGAATCTATACCATTCTCCCACTTCACCATCCTCTGAATCTATACCATTCTCCCACTTCCTCATCCTCTGAATGTACACAATAATCCCACTTCCTCATCCTCTGAATCTATACCGTACGCCCATTTACTCATCCTCTGAGTCTGTACCATACTTCCAATTCCTCATCCTCCGAATCTATATAATACTCCCATTCTCTCCACCTTCAAACATACACCAGATTCCCACTTCCTCATCCTCTGAATCTACACAATACTCCACCTTCCTCATCCTCTGAATCTATACCATACTCCCACTTCCTCATCTTCAGAATATACACAATACGCCCACTTCCTCATCCTCTGAATGTACACCTTATACCCATTTCCTCATCCTCTGAATCTATACCATTCTCCGACTTCCTCATCCTCTGAATCTACACAATACTCCAATTTCCTCATCCACTGAATCTATATCATACTCCCACTTCCTCATCCTCCGAATCTATATAATACTCCCATTCCCTCTTCCTCTGAACCTACACCATACTCCCTCTTCCTCATCCTCGGGATCAACACCATTATGCCACTTCCTCATCCTCTGAGTCTATACCATACTCCCACTTCCTCAACTTCAGAATATACACAATACGCCCACTTCCTCATCCTCGGTATCTACACCATTATCCCACTTCCACATCCTCTGAATGTACACATTACTCCCATTTGCTCATCCTCTGTATGTACACAATAGTCCCACTTCCTCATCCTCTGAATCTATACCGGTCTCCCATTTCCTCATCCACTGAGTCTATACCATACTCCCACTTCCTCATCCTCCGAATCTATATAATACTCCCATTCCCTCATCCTCTGAACCTACACCATTATCCCACTTCCTCTTCCTCTGAATGTACACAATATACCCATTTCCTCATCCTTTGAATCTATACCATTCTCCGACTTCCTCATCCTCTGAATCTACATAATACTCCAATTTCCTCATCCTCTGAATCTATAACATACTCCAACTTCCTCATCGTCCGAATCCATATAATACTCCTATTCCCTCATCCTGTGAACCTACACCATACTCCCACTTTCTCATTTTCAGAATATACACAGTATACCCACTTCCTCATCCTCTGAATCTACACCATACTCCCACTTCCTCATCCTCTGAATCTACACCATACTCCCACTCACTCATCCTCTGTATCTGCACCATAATCCCATTTCCTCATCCTCTGAATCTATACCATACTCCCACTTCCTCATCCTCTGAATCAACTCAATACACCCTCTTCCTCATGGTCTGAATCTTCACCATACTCCCACTTCCTCATCCTCTGAATCTACACAATATTCCTACTTCCTCAACCTCTGAATCTATACCATTCTCCCACTTCACCATCCTCTGAATCTATACCATTCTCCCATTTCCTCATCCTCTGAATGTACATCATACTCCCACTTCCTCATCCTCTGAATGTACACAATACTCCCATTTCCTCATCCTCAGAATGTACACAATAATCCCACTTCCACATCCTCTGAATCTATACCGTGCTCCCATTTACTCATCCTCTGAGTCTGTACCATACTTCCAATTCCTCATCCTCCGAATCTATATAATACTCCCATTCTCTCCACCTCCAAACATACACCAGACTCCCACTTCCTCATCCTCTGTATATACACCATTGTGCCACTTCCTCATCTTCTGAGTCTATTCCATACTCCCACTTCCTCATCCTCTGAATCTACACAATACTCACAGTTCCTCATCCTCTGAACCTACACCATACGCCCACTTCCTTATCCTCCGAATTGATACCATACTCACAAATCCTCATCCCCAGAATCTATACAATACTCTCATTTCCTCATCCTCTGAATCTATATCATACTCCCACTTCCTCATCCTGTGAATCTACATAATACTCCCACTTCGTCATCCTCTGAATCTATATCATACTCCAACTTCCTCATCCTCTGAATCTACACAATACTCCCACTTCCTCATCCTCTGAATCTATACCATACTCCCACTTCCTCATCTTCAGAATATACACAATACGCCCACTTCCTCATCCTCGGTATCTACATAATTATCCCACTTCCACATCTTCTGAATGTACACATTACTCCCATTTGCTCATCCTCTGTATGTACACAATAGTCCCACTACCTCATCATCTGAATCTATACCGGTCTCCCATTTCCTCATCCACTGAGTCTATACCATACTCCCACTTCCTCATCCTCCGAATCTATATAATACTCCCATTCCCTCATCCTCTGAACCTACACCATACGCCCACTTCCTTATCCTCCGAATCAATACCATACTCCCACTTCCTCATCCTCTGGATCTGCACCATAAACCCATTTCCTCATCCTCTGAATCTATACAATACTCCCACGTCCTCATCATCTGAATCTATACCATATTCCCACTTTCTCATTTTCAGAATATACACAGTATACCCACTTCCTCATCCTCGGTATCTACACCATTATCCCACTTCCTCATCCTCTGAATGGTCACAATATTCCTATTTCCTCATGCTCTGAATCTACACAATACTCCCACTTCCTTATCGTCGGTATCTACACCATTATCCCACTTCCTCATCCTCTGAATGGTCACAATATTCCTATTTCCTCATGCTCTGAATCTATACCATACTCCCACTTCCTCATCCTCTGAATCAACTCAATACACCCTCTTCCTCATGGTCTGAATCTTCACCATACTCCCACCTCCTCATCCTCTGAATCTACACAATATTCCCACTTCCTCATCCTCTGAATCTATACCATTCTCCCACTTCACCATCCTCTGAATCTATACCATTCTCCCACTTCCTCATCCTCTGAATGTACACAATAATCCCACTTCCTCATCCTCTGAATCTATACCGTACGCCCATTTACTCATCCTCTGAGTCTGTACCATACTTCCAATTCCTCATCCTCCGAATCTATATAATACTCCCATTCTCTCCACCTTCAAACATACACCAGATTCCCACTTCCTCATCCTCTGAATCTACACAATACTCCACCTTCCTCATCCTCTGAATCTATACCATACTCCCACTTCCTCATCTTCAGAATATACACAATACGCCCACTTCCTCATCCTCTGAATGTACACCTTATACCCATTTCCTCATCCTCTGAATCTATACCATTCTCCGACTTCCTCATCCTCTGAATCTACACAATACTCCAATTTCCTCATCCACTGAATCTATATCATACTCCCACTTCCTCATCCTCCGAATCTATATAATACTCCCATTCCCTCTTCCTCTGAACCTACACCATACTCCCTCTTCCTCATCCTCGGGATCAACACCATTATGCCACTTCCTCATCCTCTGAGTCTATACCATACTCCCACTTCCTCAACTTCAGAATATACACAATACGCCCACTTCCTCATCCTCGGTATCTACACCATTATCCCACTTCCACATCCTCTGAATGTACACATTACTCCCATTTGCTCATCCTCTGTATGTACACAATAGTCCCACTTCCTCATCCTCTGAATCTATACCGGTCTCCCATTTCCTCATCCACTGAGTCTATACCATACTCCCACTTCCTCATCCTCCGAATCTATATAATACTCCCATTCCCTCATCCTCTGAACCTACACCATTATCCCACTTCCTCATCCTCTGAATGTACACAACATACCCATTTCCTCATCCTCTGAATCTACACCATTCTACGACTTCCTCATCCTCTGAATCTACACAATACTCCAATTTCCTCATCCTCTGAATCTATAACATACTCCCACTTCCTCATCCTGTGAATCTACATAATACTCCCACTTCGTCATCCTCTGAATCTATATCATACTCCAATTTCCTCATCCTCTGAATCTACACAATAGTCCCACTTCCTCATCCTCTGAATCTATACCGGTCTCCCATTTCCTCATCCACTGAGTCTATACCATACTCCCACTTCCTCATCCTCCGAATCTATATAATACTCCCATTCCCTCATCCTCTGAACCTACACCATACGCCCACTTCCTTATCCTCCGAATCAATACCATACTCCCACTTCCTCATCCTCTGGATCTGCACCATAAACCCATTTCCTCATCCTCTGAATCTATACAATACTCCCACGTCCTCATCATCTGAATCTATACCATACTCCCACTTTCTCATTTTCAGAATATACACAGTATACCCACTTCCTCATCCTCGGTATCTACACCATTATCCCACTTCCTCATCCTCTGAATGGTCACAATATTCCTATTTCCTCATGCTCTGAATCTACACAATACTCCCACTTCCTTATCGTCGGTATCTACACCATTATCCCACTTCCTCATCCTCTGAATGGTCACAATATTCCTATTTCCTCATGCTCTGAATCTATACCATACTCCCACTTCCTCATCCTCTGAATCAACTCAATACACCCTCTTCCTCATGGTCTGAATCTTCACCATACTCCCACCTCCTCATCCTCTGAATCTACACAATATTCCCACTTCCTCATCCTCTGAATCTATACCATTCTCCCACTTCACCATCCTCTGAATCTATACCATTCTCCCACTTCCTCATCCTCAGAATGTACACAATAATCCCACTTCCTCATCCTCTGAATCTATACCGTACGCCCATTTACTCATCCTCTGAGTCTGTACCATACTTCCAATTCCTCATCCTCCGAATCTATATAATACTCCCATTCTCTCCACCTTCAAACATACACCAGATTCCCACTTCCTCATCCTCTGAATCTACACAATACTCCACCTTCCTCATCCTCTGAATCTATACCATACTCCCACTTCCTCATCTTCAGAATATACACAATACGCCCACTTCCTCATCCTCTGAATGTACACCTTATACCCATTTCCTCATCCTCTGAATCTATACCATTCTCCGACTTCCTCATCCTCTGAATCTACACAATACTCCAATTTCCTCATCCACTGAATCTATATCATACTCCCACTTCCTCATCCTCCGAATCTATATAATACTCCCATTCCCTCTTCCTCTGAACCTACACCATACTCCCTCTTCCTCATCCTCGGGATCAACACCATTATGCCACTTCCTCATCCTCTGAGTCTATACCATACTCCCACTTCCTCAACTTCAGAATATACACAATACGCCCACTTCCTCATCCTCGGTATCTACACCATTATCCCACTTCCACATCCTCTGAATGTACACATTACTCCCATTTGCTCATCCTCTGTATGTACACAATAGTCCCACTTCCTCATCCTCTGAATCTATACCGGTCTCCCATTTCCTCATCCACTGAGTCTATACCATACTCCCACTTCCTCATCCTCCGAATCTATATAATACTCCCATTCCCTCATCCTCTGAACCTACACCATTATCCCACTTCCTCATCCTCTGAATGTACACAACATACCCATTTCCTCATCCTCTGAATCTACACCATTCTACGACTTCCTCATCCTCTGAATCTACACAATACTCCAATTTCCTCATCCTCTGAATCTATAACATACTCCCACTTCCTCATCCTGTGAATCTACATAATACTCCCACTTCGTCATCCTCTGAATCTATATCATACTCCAATTTCCTCATCCTCTGAATCTATAACATACTCCCACTTCCTCATCCTCCGAATCTATATAATACTCCCATTCCCTCATCCTCTGAACCTGCACCATACTCCCTCTTCCTCATCCTCGGGATCAAAACCATTATGCCACTTCCTCGTCCTCTGAGTCTATACCATACTCCCACTTCCTCATCCTCTGAATCTACACCATACTCCCACTTCCTCATTCTCTGAACCTACACCATCCTCCTACTTCCTTATCCGCCGAATCTATACCATACTCCAACATCCGCATCCTCTGAATCTACACCATACTCCCACTTTCTCATCCTCTGAATCTATACCATACTCCCACTTCCTCATTCTCTGAATCTATACGATACTCCCATTTCCTCATCCTCTGAATCTACACAATACTCCCACTTCCTTATCGTCGGAATCTACACCATTATCCCATTTCCTCATCCTCTGAATCTAAACAATACTCCCACTTCCTCATCCTCTGAATCTATACCATACTCCCACTTTCTCATTTTCAGAATATACACAGTATGCCCACTTCCTCATCCTCTGAATCTACACCATACTCCCACTTCCTCATCCTCTGAATCTACACAATACTCCCACTTCACCATCCTCTGAATCTATACCATTCTCCCATTTCCTCATCCTCTGAATGTACATCATACTCCCATTTCCTCATCCTCTGAATCTATACAATACTCCCACTTCATCATCCTCTGAATCTATACCATACTCCCACTTTCTCATCCTCGGAATGGTCACAATATTCCTATTTCCTCATGCTCTGAATCTACACAATACTCCCACTTCCTTATCGTCGGAATCTACACCATTATCCCATTTCCTCATCCTCTGAATCTATACCATACTCCCACTTCCTCATCCTCTGAATCAACTCAATACACCCTCTTCCTCATGGTCTGAATCTTCACCATACTCCCACTTCCTCATCCTCTGAATCTACACAATATTCCCACTTCCTCATCCTCTGAATCTATACCATTCTCCCAATACACCATCCTCTGAATCTATACCATTCTCCCATTTCCTCATCTTCTGAATGAACATCATACTCCCACTTCCTCATCCTCTGGATCTGCATCATACTCCCATTTCCTCATCCTCCGAATCTATAACATACTCCCACTTCCTCATCCCCAGAATCTATACAATACTCTCATTTCCTCATCCTCTGAATCTATATCATACCCACTTCCTCATCCTGTGAATCTACATAATACTCCCACTTCGTCATCCTCTGAATCTAAATCATACTCCAACTTCCTCATCCTCTGAATCTACACAATACTCCCATTTCCTCATCCTCTGAATCTACACAATAGTCCTACTTCCTCATCCTCTGAATCTATACCGGTCTCCCATTTCCTCATCCACTGAGTCTATACCATACTCCCACTTCCTCATCCTCCGAATCTATATAATACTCCCATTCCCTCATCCTCTGAACCTACACCATTATCCCACTTCCTCTTCCTCTGAATGTACACAATATACCCATTTCCTCATCCTTTGAATCTATACCATTCTCTGACTTCCTCATCCTCTGAATCTACATAATACTCCAATTTCCTCATCCTCTGAATCTATAACATACTCCAACTTCCTCATCGTCCGAATCCATATAATACTCCTATTCCCTCATCCTGTGAACCTACACCATACTACCACTTCCTCATCCTCGGGATCTACACCATTATGCCACTTCCTCATCCTCTGAGTCTATACCATACTCCCACTTCCACATCCTCTGAATCTACACCATACTCACACTTCCTCATTCTCTGAACCTACACCATCCTCCTACTTCCTTATCCTCCGAATCTATACCATACTCCCACATCCGCATCCTCTGAATCTACACCATACTCCCACTCACTCATCCTCTGTATCTGCACCATAATCCCATTTCCTCATCCTCTGAATCTATACAATACTCCCACTTCCTCATCCTCTGAATCTATACCATACTCCCACTTTCTCATTTTCAGAATATACACAGTATACCCACTTCCTCATCCTCTGAATCTACACCATACTCCCACTTCCTCATCCTCTGAATCTACACCATACTCCCACTCACTCATCCTCTGTATCTGCACCATAATCCCATTTCCTCATCCTCTGAATCTATACAATACTCCCACTTCCTCATCCTCTGAATCTATACCATACTCCCACTTTCTCATTTTCAGAATACAAACAGTATGCCCACTTCCTCATCCTCGGTATCTACACCATTATCCCACTTCCTCATCCTCTGAATGGTCACAGTATTTCTATTTCCTCATGCGCTGAATCTACACAACACTCCCACTTCCGTATCGTCGGAATCTACACAATTATCCCATTTCCTCATCGTCTGAATCTATACCATACTCCCACTTCCTCATCCTCTGAATCAACTCAATACACCCTCTTCCTCATGGTCTGAATCTTCACCATACTCCCACTTCCTCATCCTCTGAATCTACACAATATTCCTACTTCCTCATCCTCTGAATCTATACCATTCTCCCACTTCACCATCCTCTGAATCTATACCATTCTCCCATTTCCTCATCCTCTGAATGTACATCATACTCCCACTTCCTCATCCTCTGAATGTACACAATACTCCCATTTCCTCATCCTCAGAATGTACACAATAATCCCACTTCCTCATCCTCTGAATCTATACCGTGCTCCCATTTACTCATCCTCTGAGTCTGTACCATACTTCCAATTCCTCATCCTCCGAATCTATATAATACTCCCATTCTCTCCACCTCCAAACATACACCAGACTCCCACTTCCTCATCCTCTGTATATACACCATTGTGCCACTTCCTCATCTTCTGAGTCTATTCCATACTCCCACTTCCTCATCCTCTGAATCTACACAATACTCACAGTTCCTCATCCTCTGAACCTACACCATATGCCCACTTCCTTATCGTCCGAATTGATACCATACTCACAAATCCTCATCCCCAGAATCTATAGAATACTCTCATTTCCTCATCCTCTGAATCTATATCATACTCCCACTTCCTCATCCTGTGAATCTACATAATACTCCCACTTCGTCATCCTCTGAATCTATATCATACTCCAACTTCCTCATCCTCTGAATCTACACAATACTCCCATTTCCTCATCCTCTGAATCTACACAATACTCCCACTTCCTCATCCTCTGAATCTATACCATACTCCCACTTCCTCATCTTCAGAATATACACAATACGCCCACTTCCTCATCCTCGGTATCTACATAATTATCCCACTTCCACATCTTCTGAATGTACACATTACTCCCATTTGCTCATCCTCTGTATGTACACAATAGTCCCACTACCTCATCATCTGAATCTATACCGGTCTCCCATTTCCTCATCCACTGAGTCTATACCATACTCCCACTTCCTCATCCTCTGAATCTATATAATACTCCCATTCCCTCATCCTCTGAACCTACACCATACGCCCACTTCCTTATCCTCCGAATCAATACCATACTCCCACTTCCTCATCCTCTGGATCTGCATCATACTCCCATTTCATCATCCTCTGAATCTATACAATACTCCCGCTTCCTCATCCTCTGAATCTATACCATACTGCCACTTCCTCATCACCAGAATCTATACAATACTCTCATTTCCTCATCCACTGAATCTATACCATACTTCCACTTCCTCATCCTCTGAATCTTCTTAATACTCCCACTTCGTCATCGTCTGAATCTATATCATACTCCCACTTCCTCCTCCTCTGAATCTACACAATACTCCCATTTCCTCATCCTCTGGATCTGCATCATACTCCCATTTCCTCATCCTCCGAATCTATAACATACTCCCACTTCCTCATCCCCAGAATCTATACAATACTCCCACTTCCTCATCCTCTGAATCTATACCATATTCCCACTTTCTCATTTTCAGAATATACACAGTATACCCACTTCCTCATCCTCGGTATCTACACCATTATCCCACTTCCTCATCCTCTGAATGGTCACAATATTCCTATTTCCTCATGCTCTGAATCTACACAATACTCCCACTTCCTTATCGTCGGTATCTACACCATTATCCCACTTCCTCATCCTCTGAATGGTCACAATATTCCTATTTCCTCATGCTCTGAATCTATACCATACTCCCACTTCCTCATCCTCTGAATCAACTCAATACACCCTCTTCCTCATGGTCTGAATCTTCACCATACTCCCACCTCCTCATCCTCTGAATCTACACAATATTCCCACTTCCTCATCCTCTGAATCTATACCATTCTCCCACTTCACCATCCTCTGAATCTATACCATTCTCCCACTTCCTCATCCTCTGAATGTACACAATAATCCCACTTCCTCATCCTCTGAATCTATACCGTACGCCCATTTACTCATCCTCTGAGTCTGTACCATACTTCCAATTCCTCATCCTCCGAATCTATATAATACTCCCATTCTCTCCACCTTCAAACATACACCAGATTCCCACTTCCTCATCCTCTGAATCTACACAATACTCCACCTTCCTCATCCTCTGAATCTATACCATACTCCCACTTCCTCATCTTCAGAATATACACAATACGCCCACTTCCTCATCCTCTGAATGTACACCTTATACCCATTTCCTCATCCTCTGAATCTATACCATTCTCCGACTTCCTCATCCTCTGAATCTACACAATACTCCAATTTCCTCATCCACTGAATCTATATCATACTCCCACTTCCTCATCCTCCGAATCTATATAATACTCCCATTCCCTCTTCCTCTGAACCTACACCATACTCCCTCTTCCTCATCCTCGGGATCAACACCATTATGCCACTTCCTCATCCTCTGAGTCTATACCATACTCCCACTTCCTCAACTTCAGAATATACACAATACGCCCACTTCCTCATCCTCGGTATCTACACCATTATCCCACTTCCACATCCTCTGAATGTACACAATAGTCCCACTTCCTCATCCTCTGAATCTATACCATTCTCCCAATACACCATCCTCTGAATCTATACCATTCTCCCATTTCCTCATCTTCTGAATGAACATCATACTCCCACTTCCTCATCCTCTGGATCTGCATCATACTCCCATTTCCTCATCCTCCGAATCTATAACATACTCCCACTTCCTCATCCCCAGAATGTATACAATACTCTCATTTCCTCATCCTCTGAATCTATATCATACCCACTTCCTCATCCTGTGAATCTACATAATACTCCCACTTCGTCATCCTCTGAATCTATATCATACTCCAACTTCCTCATCCTCTGAATCTACACAATACTTCCATTTCCTCATCCTCTGAATCTACACAATAGTCCCACTTCCTCATCATCTGAATCTATACCGGTCTCCCATTTCCTCATCCACTGAGTCTATACCATACTCCCACTTCCTCATCCTCCGAATCTATATAATACTCCCATTCCCTCATCCTCTGAACCTACACCATTATCCCACTTCCTCTTCCTCTGAATGTACACAATATACCCATTTCCTCATCCTTTGAATCTATACCATTCTCCGACTTCCTCATCCTCTGAATCTACATAATACTCCAATTTCCTCATCCTCTGAATCTATAACATACTCCAACTTCCTCATCGTCCGAATCCATATAATACTCCTATTCCCTCATCCTGTGAACCTACACCATACTCCCACTTTCTCATTTTCAGAATATACACAGTATACCCACTTCCTCATCCTCTGAATCTACACCATACTCCCACTTCCTCATCCTCTGAATCTACACCATACTCCCACTCACTCATCCTCTGTATCTGCACCATAATCCCATTTCCTCATCCTCTGAATCTATACCATACTCCCACTTCCTCATCCTCTGAATCAACTCAATACACCCTCTTCCTCATGGTCTGAATCTTCACCATACTCCCACTTCCTCATCCTCTGAATCTACACAATATTCCTACTTCCTCAACCTCTGAATCTATACCATTCTCCCACTTCACCATCCTCTGAATCTATACCATTCTCCCATTTCCTCATCCTCTGAATGTACATCATACTCCCACTTCCTCATCCTCTGAATGTACACAATACTCCCATTTCCTCATCCTCAGAATGTACACAATAATCCCACTTCCACATCCTCTGAATCTATACCGTGCTCCCATTTACTCATCCTCTGAGTCTGTACCATACTTCCAATTCCTCATCCTCCGAATCTATATAATACTCCCATTCTCTCCACCTCCAAACATACACCAGACTCCCACTTCCTCATCCTCTGTATATACACCATTGTGCCACTTCCTCATCTTCTGAGTCTATTCCATACTCCCACTTCCTCATCCTCTGAATCTACACAATACTCACAGTTCCTCATCCTCTGAACCTACACCATACGCCCACTTCCTTATCCTCCGAATTGATACCATACTCACAAATCCTCATCCCCAGAATCTATACAATACTCTCATTTCCTCATCCTCTGAATCTATATCATACTCCCACTTCCTCATCCTGTGAATCTACATAATACTCCCACTTCGTCATCCTCTGAATCTATATCATACTCCAACTTCCTCATCCTCTGAATCTACACAATACTCCCACTTCCTCATCCTCTGAATCTATACCATACTCCCACTTCCTCATCTTCAGAATATACACAATACGCCCACTTCCTCATCCTCGGTATCTACATAATTATCCCACTTCCACATCTTCTGAATGTACACATTACTCCCATTTGCTCATCCTCTGTATGTACACAATAGTCCCACTACCTCATCATCTGAATCTATACCGGTCTCCCATTTCCTCATCCACTGAGTCTATACCATACTCCCACTTCCTCATCCTCCGAATCTATATAATACTCCCATTCCCTCATCCTCTGAACCTACACCATACGCCCACTTCCTTATCCTCCGAATCAATACCATACTCCCACTTCCTCATCCTCTGGATCTGCACCATAAACCCATTTCCTCATCCTCTGAATCTATACAATACTCCCACGTCCTCATCATCTGAATCTATACCATATTCCCACTTTCTCATTTTCAGAATATACACAGTATACCCACTTCCTCATCCTCGGTATCTACACCATTATCCCACTTCCTCATCCTCTGAATGGTCACAATATTCCTATTTCCTCATGCTCTGAATCTACACAATACTCCCACTTCCTTATCGTCGGTATCTACACCATTATCCCACTTCCTCATCCTCTGAATGGTCACAATATTCCTATTTCCTCATGCTCTGAATCTATACCATACTCCCACTTCCTCATCCTCTGAATCAACTCAATACACCCTCTTCCTCATGGTCTGAATCTTCACCATACTCCCACCTCCTCATCCTCTGAATCTACACAAT
The DNA here is from genome assembly GCF_048418815.1 of Hemitrygon akajei. NCBI lineage: Eukaryota > Metazoa > Chordata > Chondrichthyes > Myliobatiformes > Dasyatidae > Hemitrygon > Hemitrygon akajei. The sequence continues at coordinate 13,315,275 of NC_133144.1, forward strand.
ATTCCCACTTCCTCATCCTCTGAATCTATACCATTCTCCCACTTCACCATCCTCTGAATCTATACCATTCTCCCACTTCCTCATCCTCTGAATGTACACAATAATCCCACTTCCTCATCCTCTGAATCTATACCGTACGCCCATTTACTCATCCTCTGAGTCTGTACCATACTTCCAATTCCTCATCCTCCGAATCTATATAATACTCCCATTCTCTCCACCTTCAAACATACACCAGATTCCCACTTCCTCATCCTCTGAATCTACACAATACTCCACCTTCCTCATCCTCTGAATCTATACCATACTCCCACTTCCTCATCTTCAGAATATACACAATACGCCCACTTCCTCATCCTCTGAATGTACACCTTATACCCATTTCCTCATCCTCTGAATCTATACCATTCTCCGACTTCCTCATCCTCTGAATCTACACAATACTCCAATTTCCTCATCCACTGAATCTATATCATACTCCCACTTCCTCATCCTCCGAATCTATATAATACTCCCATTCCCTCTTCCTCTGAACCTACACCATACTCCCTCTTCCTCATCCTCGGGATCAACACCATTATGCCACTTCCTCATCCTCTGAGTCTATACCATACTCCCACTTCCTCAACTTCAGAATATACACAATACGCCCACTTCCTCATCCTCGGTATCTACACCATTATCCCACTTCCACATCCTCTGAATGTACACATTACTCCCATTTGCTCATCCTCTGTATGTACACAATAGTCCCACTTCCTCATCCTCTGAATCTATACCGGTCTCCCATTTCCTCATCCACTGAGTCTATACCATACTCCCACTTCCTCATCCTCCGAATCTATATAATACTCCCATTCCCTCATCCTCTGAACCTACACCATTATCCCACTTCCTCATCCTCTGAATGTACACAACATACCCATTTCCTCATCCTCTGAATCTACACCATTCTACGACTTCCTCATCCTCTGAATCTACACAATACTCCAATTTCCTCATCCTCTGAATCTATAACATACTCCCACTTCCTCATCCTGTGAATCTACATAATACTCCCACTTCGTCATCCTCTGAATCTATATCATACTCCAATTTCCTCATCCTCTGAATCTACACAATAGTCCCACTTCCTCATCCTCTGAATCTATACCGGTCTCCCATTTCCTCATCCACTGAGTCTATACCATACTCCCACTTCCTCATCCTCCGAATCTATATAATACTCCCATTCCCTCATCCTCTGAACCTACACCATACGCCCACTTCCTTATCCTCCGAATCAATACCATACTCCCACTTCCTCATCCTCTGGATCTGCACCATAAACCCATTTCCTCATCCTCTGAATCTATACAATACTCCCACGTCCTCATCATCTGAATCTATACCATACTCCCACTTTCTCATTTTCAGAATATACACAGTATACCCACTTCCTCATCCTCGGTATCTACACCATTATCCCACTTCCTCATCCTCTGAATGGTCACAATATTCCTATTTCCTCATGCTCTGAATCTACACAATACTCCCACTTCCTTATCGTCGGTATCTACACCATTATCCCACTTCCTCATCCTCTGAATGGTCACAATATTCCTATTTCCTCATGCTCTGAATCTATACCATACTCCCACTTCCTCATCCTCTGAATCAACTCAATACACCCTCTTCCTCATGGTCTGAATCTTCACCATACTCCCACCTCCTCATCCTCTGAATCTACACAATATTCCCACTTCCTCATCCTCTGAATCTATACCATTCTCCCACTTCACCATCCTCTGAATCTATACCATTCTCCCACTTCCTCATCCTCTGAATGTACACAATAATCCCACTTCCTCATCCTCTGAATCTATACCGTACGCCCATTTACTCATCCTCTGAGTCTGTACCATACTTCCAATTCCTCATCCTCCGAATCTATATAATACTCCCATTCTCTCCACCTTCAAACATACACCAGATTCCCACTTCCTCATCCTCTGAATCTACACAATACTCCACCTTCCTCATCCTCTGAATCTATACCATACTCCCACTTCCTCATCTTCAGAATATACACAATACGCCCACTTCCTCATCCTCTGAATGTACACCTTATACCCATTTCCTCATCCTCTGAATCTATACCATTCTCCGACTTCCTCATCCTCTGAATCTACACAATACTCCAATTTCCTCATCCACTGAATCTATATCATACTCCCACTTCCTCATCCTCCGAATCTATATAATACTCCCATTCCCTCTTCCTCTGAACCTACACCATACTCCCTCTTCCTCATCCTCGGGATCAACACCATTATGCCACTTCCTCATCCTCTGAGTCTATACCATACTCCCACTTCCTCAACTTCAGAATATACACAATACGCCCACTTCCTCATCCTCGGTATCTACACCATTATCCCACTTCCACATCCTCTGAATGTACACATTACTCCCATTTGCTCATCCTCTGTATGTACACAATAGTCCCACTTCCTCATCCTCTGAATCTATACCGGTCTCCCATTTCCTCATCCACTGAGTCTATACCATACTCCCACTTCCTCATCCTCCGAATCTATATAATACTCCCATTCCCTCATCCTCTGAACCTACACCATTATCCCACTTCCTCATCCTCTGAATGTACACAACATACCCATTTCCTCATCCTCTGAATCTACACCATTCTACGACTTCCTCATCCTCTGAATCTACACAATACTCCAATTTCCTCATCCTCTGAATCTATAACATACTCCCACTTCCTCATCCTGTGAATCTACATAATACTCCCACTTCGTCATCCTCTGAATCTATATCATACTCCAATTTCCTCATCCTCTGAATCTATAACATACTCCCACTTCCTCATCCTCCGAATCTATATAATACTCCCATTCCCTCATCCTCTGAACCTGCACCATACTCCCTCTTCCTCATCCTCGGGATCAAAACCATTATGCCACTTCCTCGTCCTCTGAGTCTATACCATACTCCCACTTCCTCATCCTCTGAATCTACACCATACTCCCACTTCCTCATTCTCTGAACCTACACCATCCTCCTACTTCCTTATCCGCCGAATCTATACCATACTCCAACATCCGCATCCTCTGAATCTACACCATACTCCCACTTTCTCATCCTCTGAATCTATACCATACTCCCACTTCCTCATTCTCTGAATCTATACGATACTCCCATTTCCTCATCCTCTGAATCTACACAATACTCCCACTTCCTTATCGTCGGAATCTACACCATTATCCCATTTCCTCATCCTCTGAATCTAAACAATACTCCCACTTCCTCATCCTCTGAATCTATACCATACTCCCACTTTCTCATTTTCAGAATATACACAGTATGCCCACTTCCTCATCCTCTGAATCTACACCATACTCCCACTTCCTCATCCTCTGAATCTACACAATACTCCCACTTCACCATCCTCTGAATCTATACCATTCTCCCATTTCCTCATCCTCTGAATGTACATCATACTCCCATTTCCTCATCCTCTGAATCTATACAATACTCCCACTTCATCATCCTCTGAATCTATACCATACTCCCACTTTCTCATCCTCGGAATGGTCACAATATTCCTATTTCCTCATGCTCTGAATCTACACAATACTCCCACTTCCTTATCGTCGGAATCTACACCATTATCCCATTTCCTCATCCTCTGAATCTATACCATACTCCCACTTCCTCATCCTCTGAATCAACTCAATACACCCTCTTCCTCATGGTCTGAATCTTCACCATACTCCCACTTCCTCATCCTCTGAATCTACACAATATTCCCACTTCCTCATCCTCTGAATCTATACCATTCTCCCAATACACCATCCTCTGAATCTATAC